>NC_141912.1:32360436-32511562 GCF_057802395.1 Ceratotherium simum simum
CTTTTTGCTTGAGGAAGATTGTCCCTGAGCTAACATCTGTGCTAGTCTTCTTCTATTTTGTATATGGGACACCGCCTCAGCAAGGTTTGATGAGCAACATGTATGTCCTCACCCAGGATCCAAACCCGTGAACCACAGGCCACCGAAGCAGAGTGTGCAAACTTAACTGCTACACCACCAGGATGGCCCCTTTTGCCCATTTTAAAATATAGTTGTTTGTCTTTTTGTTATTGAGTTGTTGGATATCTTTATATATTCTGGATATTAATCACTTATCACATATGTGATTGGCAAATATTTTCTTCCATTGTGTGGTCTTCTTTTTACTGTTGATAGTCTTTTGATAACAGAAGTTTTTAATTTTGATGAGCTCCCATTAGCCTGTTTTTTCTTTTGTTGCCTGTGCCTTTGGTGTCATATCAAAGAAATCATTCCAAATCCAACGTCATGAAGATTTTCCCCTATGGTTTATTCTAAGAGTTTTATAGTTTTAGCTCTTATGTTTAAATCTTTGGTCCATGTTATATTAATTTTTGTATATGGTGTATGGTAAGTTTTCAACTTCATTAGTTTGCATGTGGCTGTCCAGTTGTCCCAGCACCATTTGCTAAAACAACTATTCTTTCCCGCATTAAATTATCTTGGCATCTTTGTTGAAAATCAAGTGACCATAGAACCGTGGTTTTATTTATGGACTCTCAATTCTATTCATTGATCTATATGTCTATCCAAATGCCAGTACCACGCTGTCTTGATTACTGTTGCTTTGTAGGAAGTTTTGAAATTGAGAATTGTGAGTCCTCCTACTTTGTTCTCCTTTAATAAGATTGGCTATTGTAGGTTCCTTAAACTTCCATCTGAATTTAGAATCAGTTTGTCAATTCCTAGAAAGAAGTCAGTTAGGTATTTGATAGGGATTGTGTTGAATCTAGAGATCAATTTGGGGAGTATTGCCATCTTAATAATATTGTCTTCCAATCCATGAACTTTTTTCCATTTACATACATGTTGTTTAATTTCTTTTACCAATGTTTTGTAGTTTTCAGAATATAAGTTTTGCACTTCTTTTATTAAAAGTATTCCTAATATTTATTCTTTTAGATGCTATTGTAGATGGAGTATTTTCTTAATTTCATTCTTGGATTGTTTATTGTTTATTGTATAGAAATATAATTGACTTTTGTCTATTGACTTCATACCCTACAACCTTGCTGAACTTCTTTATTAGTTCTAATAGTTTTTTCATGGATTCTTTAGGATGTTCTATGTACAAGATCATGTCATCTGAGAATAGAGATAGTTTTACTTCTTCCTTTCTAATTTGAATGCATTTTATCTCCTTTTCTTGTACAGTTGCTCTAGATGAAACCTCTAGCACAATGTTGAATAGAAGTGATGAGAGTGGACATTCTTGTCTTATTGGTGATTTAGGAGGAGAACAGCCATTCTTTTGCCATTTAGTACAATGTTAGCTTTAGGCTTTTTGTAAATGCCCTTAATCAGATTGAGGAAATTCCCTTCTGTTACTAGTTAGTTGAGTGTTTTTTTGTTTTTTTTTTTTATCATGAAAGGGTGTCAGATTATGTCAAATGCTTTTTCTCCATCTATTGAGACAAGTATGTGGTTTTTGTTTTTTATTATATTAATACGGTATGTTACATTAATTGATTTTTTTGAAAGATAACCAACCTTGCTTTCTTGGAATAAATTCTCCTTAGTCATGGTGTACAATTCTTTTTATATGTTGCTGGATTTGATTTGCTGTATTTTGTTGAGGATTTCTGTATCTATATTCATAAGAGTTAATTGGCCTGTAGTCTTCTTTTCTTGTAATATCATTGTCTGTATTGTATTATTTCTATCTTTTTAAATTTATTGAGGTTTGTTTTATGGCCTACCTTATGGTTTATCCTGAGGAATGCCCCATGTGCATTTGAGAAGAATGTATATTTTGCTGTGGTTGGGTGAAATGTCCCATAAACGTCTGTTAGGTTTATACTGTTGGTTTATGGTATTGTTGAAGTCTTTTTCTTTGTCGATCTTCTGCATAGGTGTTCTATCCATTATTGAACGTAGTATTTTGAAATCTCCAACTATTATTGTTGTATTGTTTATATCACTCTTAATTTCTCTCAATTTTATTTTCATGTATTTGTTGCTCAGTTATTAGGTGCTTATATGTTTATAATTGTTTTATCTTTCTGATGGATTAACCCTTTTATCATTGTAAAGTGTCCCTGTTCATCTTACTAGCATTTTTAAAAAGTCTCTTTTGTCTGATATCAGTGTAGCTGCCCCAGCTTTCTTATGTTTCTGTTTGCCTGAAATATCTTTTCCATCCTTTTAATTTTAATCTGTTTGTAATTGAATCTCAGGTGTATTTTACTAAAGACAGCATAGTTGTATCTTGTTTTGTTTGCAGTCTAACAATCTGTGCTTTAATTTCACATCTTCAATACATTAACATTTAATGTTGATATGTATACAAATGATTTCTGATGCCATTCTGCTTTTATTTTCTATGTGTCTCATGTCTTCCCCCCCCACTATTCCTTTTTTAATGATACTTTTATATTAAGTGGATAATTCTACTGTAATATTTTAATTATTTAATAATTTATAACTAAATTTTTGAGTTATTTTTTTAGTAGTTACTTCTAGTTTACCATATACTTATCTTATCAAAATCCACTTCAGATTTATACTAATTTAATTTCAGTGAGATATACAAGTATGACTTTCTATAGCTCTATTTCTACTTCTTCCTTTTTGGGCTGTTTTGTTGTACAAATCATATCTAAATATGTTACAAACCCAACAATACATTGTAATAATTATTACTTTATATAATTTTGGAGAGTTCGTATTGCTATGTCTTCAAGGTCACTGATCTTTTCTTGTACAATATCAAATCTACCATTAATGCCACTTTGCATTCAGTGTATTTTTCAACTCAGACATTTTCATCTCTAGAAGTTTGATTTTAGTCTGTTATGTACTTTCATGCCTCTGATGTAACTTTTTGAGCATAAGGAATACATTTACAATAACTGTTTTAATGTCATTTACTGATAATGCTAACATCTGTGTCAGTTCCAGATTAGTTTAAATTCATTACTTTTCTCTGCCTTCTGGGTTGTATTTTCTTATTTTCTTTGCATGCCTGGTTTTTTTAGGGTAAATTATTCCCAACTACTGACACAAGACCCGTCTGAATACTCTAATGCCCAGCAAATTATAAGGTTTTCCAGTCTGGCTGGTGTGAACAGTCACTATTCCCAGTCCTGTGGAGCACTGGGACTGTTCCTGTAGTCTTCTTGGATTGTTCTTTCCCTGTCTTTCGATAGTTTCCTTACATGCATGCACTGATGAGCTCAAGATGTGAGGAGAAGCCTCCGCAGACTTCCAGTTGCTATTTCTGTTCAGCTCTCTTCTCTACGTGCCTTCACCTTCGATTGGCTGTCCTGGCCTTCCCAGTTCACAACTCTGTCCCCTCAACTCAGTGAGATTGCTGGGCTCTGTTAGGGTTCCTCCTCCCTGCACTGTGTCCTGGAAACTCTCTCCAGGAAGAGAGGTGGACAATTTTAGGCCTCACTTCTTTGGTTTCCCTTCTCTAAGGGATCACAATCCTTGTGCTGCCTGTTGTCCAAGGTCTGAATTCCATTATTTCATATATTTACCTGAATTTTTAGTTGTTTAAGATAGGAGAGTAAATCTCATCCTTTTTACCCCATCATGGCCCAAAGAAAAAGTCTACGAACTGAGTTTCTTATTAAAATTGTTTAAATTTAATTCTTTTCCCTTTTTTTTTGCTTGAGGCAGATTGCCTTGAGCTAACAATGTGCCCATCTTCCTCTTTTTCCTTGAGGAAGGGTCACCCTGAGCTAACATCTGTTGCCAGTCTTCCTCTATTTTGTATGTGGGTCGTTGCTGTAGCATGGCCACCGATGACTGGTGTAGGTCCACACCAGGGAACTGAAACTGGGCCACTGAAGTGGAGTGTGCTGAACTCAACCACGAGGCTGTGGGGCCAGCCCCCTTTATTTTAATTTTTAAAAACTTACTTGGTTCTTTTGAAAATCAGATAGGTTATATTTAATTTCCTATGTTCTGCTGGCATTTTCAATTTTTCATTCTTTCTTATGTCACATATGTATGCTTATATGTTTATATTATATCCTGGTTATGTTATATTCTATGTCTCAAAATTCCAATATTGAAGTTTTATGAGCTTGTTTATACTACCCTGTGTTTCTACTGCTTCTCAATCATAGTCTTTTTTCCATTTGTACTTCTACATTTCTTGCTATGAGCTGCTATTTTCCTTGTGTATTTACTTGTGTAAATTCTCTAATACCTAGGTTAATTGTAGATTTCTGTAGATATTTTTGTTTCTCTCTCCCAGTTTTTGGGTCATGATGAATCCAGGACGATTATAAACTAAATGCATGGCACAAAGTTATTTTGGCCCGAAATGGTAAAGCAAATTTGGACTACAAATCACAGGAAGGCTAGCTCGTGGTTGCAAATTTTCAGAAACAATTGTTTGTTCCTTTTTGCTTTTGCTGGCTTAAAGACAAATTTCCTAGGAATACTCTTGTATTAGGGGATGAAGCAGATTTTGTTTTGTTTCACCCTTACTCTGAGGATATGAACATTGTTTCTCCAGATTTTCAGGGAGGGTATGTCGTTTACGCTCCCCAAATGAATAAGCTCTGGGCATCATGTCCTATCTATTGCAGCTCATGAGCCTGAGAAAACCAAAGCTAAGATTTTTACAGATTTGGCAGATGCCCTAAGGATAAAAACAACTTTTCTCTCTGGATTATTTTCCCACATTTATATATTGGCCTAAATCATTATTCTCTTGATTATTCTACTATGATTTTGGGTGCTTTTTTATATTTTATTGATTGTTTTTAGTTGCTTGTGGTGGAAGATGCAGCCTTAAAACCTAGCTTACCATATTACTGGAAATGGAATCCCCATTAACTATTTTCTCCCTCCTGCTATTTATCTGGCACCAAGGTAGGTTCTAGAATACAAGTCAATCTAAACCAATGCTACTTAGCGTGGTCTGTGAGCTAGTGCTGGCCTGTGAAGAGTTTGTTATCAGCCTACGATAAGATATATACAGAAATGGGGCCGGCCTGGTGGTGTAGTGGTTGAGTTCGCGCACTCTGCTTTGGTGGCCCGGGGTTCGCAGGTTCGGATCCCGGGTGCGGACTGGCACACTGCTCATCAAGCCATGCTGTGGCAGCATCCCACATACGAAATAGAGGAGGATGGGCACAGATGTTGGCTCAGGGACAATCTTTCTCAGCAAAGCGAAGAAGATTGGCAACAGATGTTAGCTGAGGTCCAATCTTCCTCACCAAAAAAAAAAAGATATATACAGAAATTGAAAGTGAGCATAAGCAAGTAAACCTCTACCTTATCATGTTTCATGTCTCAGACTGGTAATGGTCAAGGAAAAGATGAGCATTTATGTCATGTTATTGTATCTACTAAAACAGTTTGATTATTAGCTGTTCATGGGCCAGAGATTGAGTAGCACAGTGTCTAAACTAGGATGGTTTTTAGATTTTTGTTGGGGTCATGTAAATACTGATAAATGTTATGGATACTCTCCTAAGAAATATATGCATATACAAAGAAATATAAAAGTTAATATAAAATGTCAGTGTATATCTATATGGATCCTTTGAAGTCTTATAGATCTTGGTTTTGTTAATCCTAGCGAGAGACAAAAACAGGGAAAAGACATTTTGAGTAATCCCTTCATCATCTCACAATGCCACTCCAGTTATTTGTGAGTATAACTTAGAGTAGACAAAAGCTGGACCCCGTAACAGACTATCAAGGGAACAAGTTGAAAGATGTCATTTATTAGTCACTCATTCATCCAACGAAACCCGAGTCCCTGCAATGTACCAGATCAAGTTCTGGTCTCAGATCACTGCTCCAAAAATTGAAAGTTCTCATTGTTTTTTCCATCTCTCACGCCCAACCTCTACCCCTACAACCTGTACCCTCTTCCCACGTTAGGAGAATTCCACACTTAAATCTTGGTAGGAGGCAGAGAACACCATCCATTAGAGAGGGGAACCCACTTTCCCAGATTCTTGCAGTTGGACACAGCATGAGGCTCCACCATTGAGGTGACCACATGCTGGACTCTGACTCAGCACGTGGTGACAGAAAGGCTGGGACTGTGCAGAATGCATTTGGCAAAGGTGGCGTGACTGGCAGTAGTGTCATCCAGTTGCCAGGAGCAGCAGAGATAGCAGTCACAGGGTCCAGTATCCAGCATCAGGAGATCAGTGGTATGAGAAGTGGCATCTGTGTCTAGCAGCAGTGGCAGTGATTCCTACGTGGTACCCAAGGCCCCAATACTTTCACTCTATAATCTATCTATATTATTTATGTTTCAATTAGAACAATTTGGAATCCATTGTTCACACCAAAAAGTGAGTGAGAAATCCGTGTAGGGAACAGTTTCAGAGAGCAAGGATTCAGAGATTCTTTTCCAACTTTACTGAGATATAATTGACACACAACATTTTGTACGTCAGAGCTGTACATACAACCTGTTGATTTGATATGCTCATATATTGCAAAATGATTAACACCACAGAGTTAGCTAACACCTGCATCATGTCACATAATTACCATCTCTGTTTTCGTGGTGAGAACATTTAAGAATTCTTAGAGGGCTGGCCCAGTGACACACTGGTTAAGTTCCACGTGTTCCACTTTGGAGGCCTGGGTTTGCAGGTTCAGATCCCAGGCACGGACCTACACCACTGATCAGCCACACTGTGGCAGCAACACACATATAAAAAGATAAAAAGTAGAGGAAGATTGGCACAGATGTTAGCTTAGAGCTAATCTTCCTCAGCATAAAAAAAAAAAAAGAATTCTTAGAAGCTTGGATATTTTCCTTTGCTGAGCTGATAACCACTTCCGAAATCTTCCACCTGGCTATACCCCATGGTAGAGAAAACAACATATATCTCCCAGCGTGTGATTTGCCTCTTTCTTCCCAGGAGAAAACATTTAAATGTGAATTTAAGACCCTCCCTACCCTTAATGCTCTCTGATCATTGACATCAATGTTTCCCCATCTGGCTGAGCACAACGATTGCTTGTGGGCTTGTTTCAAAATACACAAACCTCTCCCCAGACCCACCATCTCAGAACATTGGGCACCGAGCCCAAGACTCACTTATTTAACAAGCTCGACCTCTGAGGCTTATGCACAGGCATATGGGAATCCTGGTCTATGTTTATGCTATGAAATGTGTGCTCTGAAGACCACCAGCATCACCACCAAACTGCTTATAAATGCAGAATCTCACCCTTTACTCCAGATTGTCTAGATCTTAGTGAGATGTCCAGGGGAAACCTGTGCACAAGCAAGTTTGCAACTCTCTGGTCTCCGTGCCTTCCAGACGCAGTGTGAGAACTGTGTAGTCTGCCCTGGGTGTGTGGTCTGATCAGATCCCTTAGCACTGGGGGTCCAGGGTTCAGTCCTTATTCCTTTGTCTTCTATAGCCATCATTCCCTCTGTGACCTCATCAGTTCTCAAGGCTTTAAATATCATTTATATGGTGTCACCTAACAAATCTATTTCTCTACCCCAGACATGTCTTCTAACTCCAGACTTCCACATCCACCTGCTAAAACTAACCTCACTTGCATCTAATAGACATCTCTGTTTCGACTTTCCTAATTGGATGTCTATGATGCTGTTTCTTCCAATGTGTTTCTTCTAGAGTCTTCTCCATTTCCACTGAAGGTACTCCATATTTCTACTTGCACAGTCTGAAATTTGGGGTGTCCTCCTTGATGCTCTTCCTCATAACCCAGACAATTCATTAGGAAATGCTGTAAAGCCCATCTTCAGAATGTATCCAGAATCCAATCACTTCGTATTATTTTCCCTGCTCACACCCCAGACAAAGCAACCAACATCTCTAGCCTGGAACACGGCACTAGTTTCCTACAGTTTTCTCTACTGGTTGCTCGCCCTTCACCACTTGATTCTGCACAGCACCAGACTGATGCTTCTAAAGAGAAGTCACACTAGGTCGATCTTCTGTTCAAAATCATCTTGTAACTGCACATCTTTCTCAGAGAAAAGTCGAAACCTTCCAATATCCTCAAGGTCTACGTGACCTGGGTGTAATTCAGACATCATCTCAATTACTCTCTGCTCCAGCCACACCGGTCTTGTCACTCTTCATTGAACACACAGACACTCCTGCCCTAGTGCATTTGCACGGGAGGTTCCCCAGCCTGGAAAGAACTTCCTCCAGACATCCTCCTGGATAATTCCTTCATGTCCTTCAAGTCTTTATTGAAGGTCACCTTCCCAATGAGGCCCACGCTGACCATCCTAGGAAAACAGTCATCTTCCCTGTCTCCACACTCTTATAGTCTGGGTCACCTTCCTCAAAGCACTTAAACTTTTAACATAAACACTTCTCTTATTTACTATGCATGTAGCATACAGTCTGCCCCTCACCGATAGAACACATGCTCCCCAAGGCTAGCAATTTTTGCTCGTTTTTAGTTCACTAAGTTTTCCTAGATGCAAAATTATTTTGTCATATATCTGGCACACAACAATTATCAGCTGAATGAATGATCAGCGTAGAGCACCTCCCTATTTTAGAGATAGTATCTTTATTAATGTAACCTCAGGCCACAAGCTATTTTGTCGCAGCTACAGCACAACGTCCACTCATACTGACATAAATGCCACCTGTACTTTTCTCACAAGTGCTGCTCACCCCTCCCTCCCACAGCTTCCCTCCCACAGCCTCCCTCCTGCACACACACACACCATTGTATTTCTCTCTTCAGAAAGCACAGTCTGAGGCTTATGGGTCCTATTTTCCAACCAACTGTGAATGTAAAGTAGACAACTTTGTAAATCTATGAGTTTGGATTGGAGCCAGCACTAGGATGACTACAGCTGAAGGCAGAGAAAGGGGGCAGGCTGCAGAGAATATAGAAACCCAACAGGAATTTATGTAAGATAGGAAACTATATAATCCCTCCTCTCTCCTAATTCTAGAATCCGGTTCTTTAAGAAGGGAGAAAAGGTGGAAAGAACAATCCAGGAAACAGTCCTAGAAGAAGGGCAAGAGCTGGATGAGTCCGAAAATTCATCTCTCGATACCAGAGTCTCCTGTGTGCAAGGGCCACTTGGGCCTTGTGGGGACAATGACAGGCCAAATGACTCCTGCTGCTGTCAGAGATGGGGGACACCCAGAGGAGAATGAAACCAGGCTAAACATGAAAAAGAACAGGAATAATCCAAAAAAACCCCCAAAGAAACAAAACATCAACACAGAAATGGCAGGGGCTGAGTCTGGACCTAGGCCCGAGCCTAGGCTGACCCGGCCACAGGAAGCCCTCGCTGCCCACGGTCCTGAAGACATGACAGTGCCCAGGTGATAGACCTGAGTTGCTGTGATCACAGGTCCTCGTGGGACAAGGTTCTACCGAAGGGACCGGAACAAACGAGCAGAGAGATGACCCAGCTGAGGAGGGAGCACGTCAAAGCCCATGATGCATGGAGCAGTGACTGGGCACAGGCCCCGTCCACACTCAGCTCCTCACAGTCTCTCCTGTCCCCACCCGCACCAGACTCCGCACAGTCAACACATGAATTCTAGAAGGTTATCAGTGCTTCCATTTATTTCCTCTCTCAAACTTTAGGAAATTTCTCCTTTAACTGACATATCAATGCCTTATGACAAGAATTAGAAAAAAGAAATTCATATCCAGATTCATATTTTCAATAAGAAGCTAGTTATTACTACTCAGTGCAACATGAAGTTAAGACAAGGATAGAGACAGCCCAGCCCTGCCTCTGCTGGAACAGGAAAGTCCATCGGGGAAGAAAACAGGGCAGTGTCGGGAGGGGGTCGTGGTGGGCAGGAGGTGGACGAATCTCCCCACCTCCTCATATTATGCTAATAGGAACGCAGACAGATTCAGATGCCAGTTGTAGAAAAAGAAGTCAGGGGATCTCAAAGTCACAAAGCGGGAGCATGAACAAATCCTGCATCACTCAGTTCCCCACAAGGCAGCTGTCTCACACTGTGAGAAAAAATAATCATGAACAAATTCAGGTCAGTCACATAGTGCTGAGATTCTCAACAGCCCGCCACAAACTCAAAATGTCCCACTCAAAGAATCCCCATAACCTAGTCCTGTTCCCTCTGACCCAACCCCTCTCCACTTCATGTCTCCAGGGTCTCACCTTTAGGATCCGGGAGAGACACATCAGAGCCCTGGGCACTGTCACTGGCTGGGATAGGACAAAAAGAGGATGTGGTCAAAGCCCAGAAGAGATGAGACTAAAGAAGGAACTATAGGGAGGCTGGGCCGGTGGTGTAATGGTTAAGTTCATGCGCTCTGCTTCGGCAGCCCAGGATTCGCAGGTTCAGATCCCAGGTGTGGACCTATGCACCTCTTATCAAGCCATGCTGTGGCAGACATCCCACGTATAAAGTAGAGGAAAATAAGCACAGATATTAGCCCAGGGCCAATCTTCCTCAGCAAAAAGAGGACTGGCAACAGATGTTAGCTCAGGGCTAATTTTCCCCACCAAAAAAATTAAAAAATGAGGCACTATGGGATGGGTGAGCTCCCCCATGGGCTCCCGTCTACACTATCCCAAGGGTCTCAGGAATCAACTCCCCACTCAAACTTACCTGCAGCCTGCATGTAGCTCCCTCTTTTTTCACCTGTGGGAAGAAAACAGGGAGAAGCCTCGGTCATGAGATCCTAGAGGAACCCCCTAGTCCTGAACCACAAGGAAGCTTCCAGAACCATGACTGAAGACCCAGGGCAGCCTCAGGAAACGTGAAAAAGGAGATGTGTGGGGGTGGGACCAAGTGCCCTCCTGGAGCTCTGTCATCAGTAGGGACCTTCCTCTGACCTCCAGTTGCGGGAATCAGGTTCCCAGCACCAGAATTATCAAGGTGAAAAAATCTGTCTTTCATTTTCACAAGTACTTTACAAAACAGTGTCAGCAATCAACTCCAATGTTGCAACTACATGTGTGTGGATGGTACTTCCTATTAATAAGACAAAGCAAACGTCTACCGGGGGCTTGAAACCCCCCACTGGAACAAGAAACCTCAAACCACACTCCTTCCCTACCTGAGAGCTTCTTCCTCCACATCACAGCTCCAACCACCACTGCTCCAATGACCACAGCTCCAAGGAAAACCAGGCCAGCAATGATGCCCACAGTGGGGATGGTGGGCTGAGGAGGTGGCTCTAGTAAAGGAAGGGAAGGTGAGGGGCTCTGAACCTCAGGCCTCAGCCCCGACCCTGCTGAAGTTCCCCAGAAGGGCTCCTGCTTTCCCTGACAAGAGGCTCTGAGCCCATGTCCCCCTCCTCACCCCATCTCAGGGTGACAGGTTCAGGCAGCCCCTCATGTTGCACATGGCAGCTGTATCTCTGCTCCTCTCCAGAAGGCACAACCACAGCCGCCCACTTCTGGAAGGTCTCATCCCCCGCAGGCCTGGTCTCCCCAAGCTCTGTGTCCTGAGTGAGGTCCTCCCCATCACGCTGCCAAGTCAGGGTGATCTCCGCAGGGTAGAAGCCCAGGGCCCAGCACCTCAGGGTGACCTCACGGTCAGAGATGAGGTGGTGGGTCAGGTGTGTCTTTGGGGGATCTGAGGAGGAAGAATCAGAAAATTCACACTTTCAGTCACCTCCATGAGCCACTGAAGCAGCACTCATGTGACCATCCTGAGAATGGACAGGACAACTGGTTTGGAAAGAGGAAGCACACAACCCAGATACCAGCTTGGACTTGGGGATCTGGGATATAATCTCCTATTCCTTGGAAAATTCTAGAATCAGGGTGAGAGCCCAGGGTAGGAGGCTCCAGGTTTCAAAGGAGAAGAACACAGAGTAATGGTCCTGACCTTGGTGGAGGCTGAATGACAGAAAAACTGGATTTGGACCTGCGAAGACGTTCTCAGGCCGAGAACAAGGCGTTGAGAAAGTTATGGTTAACAAGATGGCTGCCAGGGTCAAAGGGAACCAGTGATGGGCGATCAGGGATGGTCTCCTCTTCCATTCGTAAAGAAACTTGATTCCTTAACTTTCCTTTAGAGAAAGGCCGCCCTCTGAGAGAGTCATTAGTACATAATACGAAAACCTGGGTGGATTCCTCCCTCTCCTGAGGGGCGGGATTCTGACACGGATCCCATTTTCCTCCCCTCTCTGAGATGCCAGCCCCAGCTGAGAGGAGATCTGGAGGCTCCGCGGCCCCTCGTACCTACGCGCTGTAGCGTCTCCTTCCCGTTCTCCAGGTACCTGCGGAGCCACTCCACGCACGTGCCCTTCACGTAGCTCCTCCAGTACTCCGCATCACCGGCCGCCTCCCGGTTGCGCCGGGAGATCTGAGCCACCGTGTCCGCCGCGGTCCAGGAGCGCAGGTCCTCGTTCAGGGCGATGAAATCGGCGCCATCGTAGGCGTCCTGCACGTACCCGCGGAGGAAGCGCCGGTCCGGTCGCACGTCGCAGCCAAACATCACCTGGAATGTGTGAGACCCTGACCCCGTCCCGCGGTCAGCCCCGCCCACTCGGCCCCGCCCCCGCCCCGACCACCCGCAGTGATTAAACCTAAACTGAAAATGAAACCAGGGAAAAGTCCCCTGCCGCTCTTCCCGGGTCGGGGGGCCGGGCGGGTCCCGCAGTCTCGGGGTGAATCTTGGACCCGGAGACTCGGGGAGACCCCGGCCCGTCAGTGGGGATTGCGGTCTGACCTGGACCCGGGCCCGCGTCGCTCACCGGCCTCGCTCTGGTTGTAGTAGCCGCGCAGGGTGTTCAGGCCCACTCGGAAGGTCTGTGCGTGGCCCTCGACGCGCCGCGTCTGCTCCTCCCAATACTCCGGCCCCTCCTGCTCCATCCACGGCGCCCGCGGCTCCATCCTCGGACTCGCGGCGTCGCTGTCGAACCGCACGAACTGCGTGTCGTCCACGTAGCCGACGGCGATGAAGCGGGGCTCCCCGCGGCCGGGCCGGGACACGCCGGTGTAGAAATACCTCAGGGAGTGGGAGCCTGGGGGCGGGGAGGGGCTGAGACCCGGCCCCACCCTCCTCCCGGCGCAGGTCCCCGGGTACCAAAGTGATGGGGCCGGGAGGGGGCGAGGGGGTCGTGATACGGAAAAGGGACGGCGGACGGAGAAGGTCGGGGAGTCGGGGTGGAAAGAGTGGGGGCGGGAGAAGGCGGGGGTCAGGACAGGGAGGGATGAGGTGAGTGAATGGGTTTAGGCAGGTGTCCGCGGAAACGCCCCTTCCCCGGGCGTCCAGCGCCCCCGCCGCGCGGTCCCCTCGCTCCGCCCCCGCAGAGGTCGTTTCCTCCCGACCCCGCGCTCACCCGCCCAGGTCTCGGTCAGGACCAGGGCCTCCGAGAGCAGCAGGAGGAAGGTTGCGGGCGCCATAACCCCCCTCTTCGAGGCCTGGAGAGAATCTGAGTTCCGGATGGTGGGGGAGACTTTATAACGCGGAACCGCGGCGACGCTGATTGGCTTCTCTAGAAACCGGACACGCAATGGGAGTGAGAACTCGGGCCGCGTCATGAGTCTCCAGCCAGGAGGACCTGACACAAGTTGTGAGAGGAAGTGAAACTCAGGGAGATGGAGACTCCCCAACACTGAGCTTCCCCGCCCCAGACACCAGCCTCGGGGCTGGGACCCTGAGAGCCACGTCCGGGGACCTGGGGCTTTGCCCTGACCCCTCTCCTCCTGCACCGAGAGCTCTTTGTCACACTGTCTCCCTGAGGGTTGGCCCAGAGGTGTGAGTCAGCGATTCTCAAACACTTTGGTTTCAGGATATCTAGACAAGTCTTACAAATTAGTGAGGGCCCCAAGGATAATGTTGATGTTGGTTATATCTATCAATATTTACCATACTAGAAATAAAAGTTTTTAACTATTTTATTAATTTATTTAGAATAATATTCATAACCCATTGCAAGTTAACAGAAATAATGTTTTTATCAAAAGTAACTACTTCCCCAAATAAACAAGGTAGTGAGAAGAGTGGATCTTTTTACAGTTTTACAAGTGTCTTTCTTGTCTGTCTCATTAGAAGATCACTGCATTTTCATATATGTTCTGCATTTAATGTCTTATTTTGGTTGGAAAAAATACAGCCTCACACAAATATGTGGGAGTGGTATTTTTAATAACCTTTCCAGATAATTGTGGATATTCAATTTTGATACTAAAACTACACAAGTGGTAGTTTCTCAGTGGTGATTTGCAAAGTGAAACCTGAAACAATATCATTGAATATTTTCTGTTCCATTACATTAAAATCCACAGGTCTATTTTGCATATTGAATGGCTCTTGTACTACTGTATGATTTTTAAAAGTAATGCATTGTTTCACTACTTGTATAGATCTTCCCCTGTTGATGCATTTAACTACAAATTATCAAAATACCACCTTTGCTAATCTTAATTAATATTAATTAATAATAAAAACCCAACAGAAAAATTTGTCAATACTGGAAAGCTGTCAAGCTTACCTGGTGGGACACATGTTTTCCAAAATTCTGGTTTTCCCTTGAGAGCTTACATTTTATCAAGGCAATAAGTACTGTCAGTTGTCAACCCTCGGTGGATTTTCTTGAAGGGAGAAGCTCACGTTCATTTTGAGAAAGTCTGTGCCAATTAACCAAGTCTAATCATAGTTTCTGTCATTCATTCTTTCAAGTAAAAATGGTATTCCATAAAAAAGAGGCTACCTCAGGGCCCAGCTTCATGGCCTAGTGGTTAAGTTCCGCATGCTCCACTTCAGCGGCACAGGCCCAGGCTCAGTTCCCAGGTACAGACTTAACACCACTTGTTGGCCGCACTGCGGCTACTATCCACATACAAAATAGAGAAAGATTGGAACAGATATTAGCTCAGGGTGAATCTTCCTCAGCACAAAAAAAAAAAAAAAACAGGCTAGCTCAGCTCGTGCAAATTATTTTCTTGGGGACATAGTACCTGGGAATGTAGCAGAAGCTTTATCTGTACTTCCCACGTCATCATATAAGATATTCTTAAAATGTGGACTTAAGAGTAATGATTTGGTAAAGATAATAATTTTTAATGCTTCAGGACATTTTAAAGTGAAAGTGTTTTTGGTTTTTTCTTTTGCAAATGGTGGTGAAGATAACTATTGCAGTTTGGTACCATAGCCTCCAGTCTTCCTAAGTGTCACCTCAGTGCAAATGTCAACATAGTGAAAAGGCAAATGATGTCTAGTGATATTATCAAAATAGTTTTGACCTCATGGATCCCATGAAAGGATCTCAGTGACTTCAAGGGTCCCACAGACCACACTTTGAGAACTGCTGTTCTGAATAAACCAGGGAGAGTCTCTCAACTGGTCCCTACCTTTGCCTCCTCTTCCTTTCCCAGAATCCTTCTCCCTGAGTTTGGACTCCTTGCCTCCCAAAATTTAGCTTAGAGCGTTGCCCCTGCTCTCCTCTAGAAGAGAACTCACTCCCCGGAAATTTGACGCCAGAGAGTGTCCTCAGTCGGGGAAGGGATGTGTGGGGACAGGTGTTTCCCTTTGGAACTGGGAACAGTTTGTGCCTGAAGGCACTAGAACCACTGATAACCTATTTTGCTTTCAGTATACATCATCTGAATATATATTCATATCTCAACAGAAATCTGAAGTATCTCTAAGACAAATAATACTGGACCTTTCATTTTACATGGGCCCTAATGCATCTGAGAGGCCCACAAAGTATGAAGAGCAGTACTGTCCAATAGAACATCCTGTGATGAAGGAATTGTTCTATATCTGCACTGTCCAATATGGGAGCCAGTAGCTACATGTGGCTATTGGGCCCTTGAAATGTGGCTACTGTGCTGAGCAGTTGAATTTATAATTTTATTTACTTTAAATTTAAATAACCATAAATGGCTAGTAGCTACCTTGTTGGACAGTGTGTATCTAGAATGTTCTTAGCTTTTGGTCTTCTCCCCCACAAAAGATACTGTGTGACTCATAGGTTGATGTATATTAAAATTATCTTCATATGGGAGTCATAGATTTGTCCATGTGGGTCTTAAACATAATCCTTAAAAAACAGCATGCCCAAGAAGTTTAATTAATATGTATTTTGACAACTAGAGTGTACTGACATTAACCGAAATGTGATTTATCACCTTAATGTCATAAGTGTTCAAAACTGCCCATCACTGGAGCTAATCCTTGTGTATATTACAACTGCCCATCACTGGAGCTAATCCTTGTGTATATTACATTGGGACTGTTGGCATTGTTTTCATTAACCTGGTAAACACAAGCAGGGACATCAGTCTTGACTTAGCCCAAGAGAAAGCATTTATTGAACACAGCATGTATCAAATCTCTTGTAGGCCCTGTACATACTTGTAAAATGTATACTTTGTAAGATGTAAACCTTAGAATTCCACCTCCTCAGAATTCTTTACCTATTGCTCCTTCCCATACTTCCCCCAAAATTCAAAGTTTTCTTTGTTTCCCTTCAGCCTTGGACCCCTCTCCTAGATGAAAATATACGTTAAATTTTTGCAATTGTGGAATGAAGAGTTCTCTATGCATGACCCAAAGATGAAAAACCATAAAGAAAAACACAAATCTTCTCTGTCAACCACACACTCACAAAGATACAAACACATGCTCATAATCAAACTCAAAGACACATAAAACATTTTGACAGACAAAAGGGTAATAACACACCTCAATGTCCTTCAGCCAAAGACTACCAGGAGCACACCTGTGGGCAAACAAGTTGGATTTATTATTCATAGCTATGAGAGAGAAAGCACACCATCCGGGATGACAGAGCATCTTAGTGTGAAGGTATTAGAACATGTATAGGATTTGGGCTTTGGTTGGGTGATTTGGGGGAGGGTCTATGGAGGCAGGGGCTCATTCTCGATGGGGTGTTGTCAGGAAGTGGGGGCAATTCTATTATTGGGCATCTCAATAAATCTTATCTGGAGACAGGGCCGACTAGAGCAAGGATGAAGCTGTAATTGTAAAGAAGCAGCAGCTGCTCATACAAACCAGCACAGTGTGATGTTTGGTGTTATGTGATTGCACAGTGCCTTGTTTTTGTCTGTGCTTAGAAAAAGTGATGTAGTGGTCTTGTTTTGTCTCACTTTGTCATGTTCTCAGAGTGTCCTTGTCAGATGTGGATGTTCTGTGAGGTGACTTCTGTCCAACAGGAGAATAACATGCCAAGTGGTGAGCACCGGGCCAGCTTTTGACAACACGGAGTCCTAGCTGTAAGTGTCAGACCACTTGTCAATACTGGGGCTTCTTTTTCTTCTTTCTAAACTCAATATTTTAAAATAACTACAACTCACTCAAAAAATAATTAAAGAATACTAGAACACAGTTTGGAAAAGAAGAAATGACAAAGTCAAACAAGTATATCAGTAATAAATAAACGTAAAAAAAATGAAGACATGGAGTAAGAAATGGGAATAAAAATGAAAAACTATCACTTGGCAAAGATGAAAGTAAGTGATGAGAGTATTTACCAGAGGGTAGGGAAAATATACTGTAATAAAGATTGATGGGATTGAAAGCTGGTACGAAATCTCTAAAAGGCACTTTTGAAAAATGTCTCTATAAATTCAGTGTGTTTACATTTTGACAAAGAAATTTCTCATTTAGGAATTTATCCTAAGAAGATAATCACACATGTTCTCAAAAGTATATATTCAAGGATGTTTCTTGAATTATGGTTTATAAAAACAAAGAATGGAACTTATCTGAATGCCATAATCACAATAATGATGGTAACTATGAATAGAAGAAGACAATATGTCTCAGGGATTAATACCACATGACATACATAGAGGGTCAAATTTAATCCTCAAAGCAAACCCATGATGCTCTCAACATGAAATCTTTTGTATGAACAGGGAAAGGGAGACTGAGAGGTTTAGGAGGTGGTAGAGCCGAGGTTGAACCCAGGAATTTTCTCTCAGAGCTTTGTGGACTCATCTTCCATTGATTCCCTGTCCCTCAGGTGGTGGATATGACTCCGCACTCCATGCAAGTGAATTGCTGCAGTGTTCCAGAATATTCTGTGATCAGAGGCTGCTAGGCTCAGAGCTGAGGAGGACAGTCAAGGGGCAGTGTGATTTAACTGCCCAAACCACACTAAAGTCCATCATCCAGCGTATATTTTGAGGCCTCCAGTGGATCAGGATGAGCTAAACTCTGGAGATACAGTGAAGAGCAAGAATAAGACCCTGGTGATATGGAGCTGGCACTGTCCTGAGGGAGATGGACATTTAGCAGAGATGACAAAGATGAATGAAATCACTAGTGACCCAAGTGTTGTGAGGAAAAAGTTCATGATACCAGGAAAGCAGATAATGTGGGGACCTAACAGGTCCCCTACCACTATTATCAAAATCTAACAGATGTAAAAGATGTATGGCATATGAAGCAAAAACAGAATTATATAAATCATATACAATCATAGAGCAAGAAAGAGCTCTTGGAAATTAAGAATACCATCATACAGGGGCTGGCCCCATGGCCTAGTGGTTAAGTTTGGCGCACTCCGCTTCAGTGGCCTGGGTTCAGTTCCCTGGTGCAGACCTATACCACATGGCAGCCATGCTGTGGCGGCAACTCACATACAAAATAGAGGAAGATTGGCACAGATGTGAGCTCAGGGCAAATCTTCCTCAAGCAAAAAGAGGAAGATTGGCAAAGGATGTTAGCTTAGGGTGAATCTTCCTCACCAAAAAAAAAAAAAAAAAAGAATACCATAATACAAATGAATAACTCAGTAGATGAACTGGAAGATTCAAGTCACACTCCCATTGAATAGTACCCATGGAAAAGTCATGACAAACAGGTGAGAAGACCTACAAGAATATTAGTCTATCAATCAAAGGATTCCAACGCACTAATTATACCAGTTTCACAAATAATAGAGGGTAGGAAATGATAAGAAAATTTTAAGAAAATTTCTCAGAGTTTACAAACAAAAATTTGAATGGCCTAACCAGGTTCTTACTACGATAGATGAAATAGACCACACCACGACAATCACAATGAAATTTCAGAAAGGGGGTGGAGAAGAGACCTTGAAAACTTCAAGAGGCAACAAACACAGGTCTGGAAGCAAGAAGACATTGCAGCCATGCCTTCCAAATTCTGAGGCAAAAAATATTCCAACACAGAGTTCTATATCAAGTCAAGACATAATAGCTGGGGCAGCCTAAAGACATTTCAGATGTTTAGGGTTTCAATGTTTTTACTTTCCTTGTTCCCTTCCTCAGGATACTACTGGGTAAAGTGGGGGAAAATGATGGAGAAAACCAAAAAAGAGGAAAAAATGGGATTCAGGCAACAGGGGATCCAGAACAAGAGAGAGGCAAAGGGCTGCCCAGGATGAGGTGAAGGAGATCCAGGACATCAGGCCTGCCCCAGGTGTGCAGGGAACCAGTCCACACATGGCAGGACTGAGGGCTGTGGGACAGGTGTCTTCACAAAGTTGAAGTTGCTAGAATACCAGATGTGCTTGAATATATGCATGAAGATTTAGATCCTGGGGAGAATTGGGAATGATTTAGCAATGAGTAAAACAGAAACTAAGCAAAGGAAGGAACAAGATATCTATTAACTTCAGGGAAAATAAAAAGCTGATTCAAGAAAGGAGAAGTAATCATAGTTTACTAAATGCTCAGTTGTGACTAACGTTTACATGGTCATAATAATGCAGACACTGCACATTGAGCTAATCAAAATTGTAAAGTAGTTATATTATGAGGATGGGAGTGTGAAAGAAGAGCTAATTCATGAAAGATGATGAATAAAACTGAATAACGAAGGAATGTTATGAGTATTCTATTTAGAGGCATTGAAGTAAGAATTAGAGAATCAGCTAAAAGAACTAAAACAAATTATCTCTGAGATTCAAGAAATGGTTGGAGGGGGGATGGACATCTGTCTTCATAATGAGCCTTGTAGAAGTATTGGACCTTTTAAACTATGTCAAATAGATATTTGGTAAAAATAAAAAGATAACATGATAGTGAGAGAATGGACTCAGGAGTTGTCCTATAAGGAGTGTCATAGAAATGGGGCAATAGTTGGAAGGAGATGTGGGATTGGGTGGCGGATTTCTATGGGAGTGTTTTGTTTTGATTTATTTAGTTTCCTTCCTTCCTTTCTTCCTCCCTTCCTTCCTCCTCTCCTTCCTTCCTTCCTTTCTTTGTTTTAAAGAGGCAGATATTACAGCATGTTTGTATCCAGGAATGAATGAGCCAGTAGAGAGCAGGAAGTTGATGGATAGAGGGGAGGGAGGGGACCTGTTCCTGTGCCCAAGCTGAGGGGTGGCCTTAGAGAGGAGCAGGACCACCCTTCATCACTGCTGTGAAGGCAGAGGATTCAGGTACAGATGTGGGGTGTGGGGAGATGATGGTGCAGTTCTCAACCAGTCCTTCTTTTCCCTGAGTGAAAAAAGAAATAAGTTCATCACCTAAGAGTAGAGAGTGGAGGGATTGAGGAGACAGGAGAAAGTGAGAAATAGCCCCCTCAGGAGGAGTGAGAGTGAACTGACTCAGGAAATGGCATCTGGAGAGAGCAAGACTGGGGCCACTGAGCTCTGTGCTCATCAACTTAGAGAGAGAGTTCCAGCACTGGGACAGCAGCAGGAGGAGATATAATAGACTGGGAGAAAATGCAACAAAACATCTGCAAGTGTGAGGATTACAGTTATTTTTACTTTGTCACTTATAACTTTTAACATTTTATAATTTTTCTACAGTAAATATACATTATATCATATGTATTATACATTACACATATACCTCATAATCAGATTATAAAAACTTTGTTTAAATTTTAAAAGGGAAGCAATCGGTAGAAAAAGACCAGCGCTCAGGGCACAGAGCTAGAAGCGCTGGGCTCCATGTCTGGGCAATGAACTCACAGAGCCTTTTCTCTGTTTCTCAGGACACTCTTCTCTGTGGAGGCCAAGCAGGATCTTTCCCTTCTTTTGGGTGTGTGATCATTTATTAGTATCTTGTCAGCTTTGATGCTTTTAAGATGGTTTTTGTATCTTACATTTTCAGTGGGATAATTTGTCCATACAATCTAGCCCACCTTTTTAAGAACTGGAAATTCTAAGGCAAAATAGTTCAGTGAAAAGGTAATTGGTCTTCGAGTAGAGGATCAGAATCTAAGTCTTAACACAAGATCTGAGCATGATCTGACATGTGTTTTACAAGTGTAATGGATTTTAATGTAATTTAGTTTTGAAAACATTATTCATGCACATACAAGAGAATTCAAATTATACTCAAGAATATACAAAAATAAATGTCACATCATCCCTCCCACATCCCCCAGTCACCCAAGTCCTCTACCCAGAAACCATCACAGTTAGCACTGTCTCATTTCTATTCCCATTAAAATATATCTACGAGGGCTAGCCCGGTGACGTAGTGGTTAAGTTCAGGCACTCTGCTTCACTGGCCCGGGGTTCACAGGTTTGGATCCTGGGCGCGGATCTATGCACTGCTCATCAAGCCACGCTGTGGCAGCATCCCACATATAAAATAGAGGAAGATGGGCACCGATGTTAGCTCAGGGCCAATCTTCCTGAGGAAAAAGAGGGAGACTGGCAATGGATGTTAGCTCAGGGCTAATCTTCCTAAAAAATAAATATGCATTAGTGTATACTGTTATGTCAATAAAAGGGCTCAGGACACAGAGTGGGAGAAAAAATTTGCAAATCACATATCTGATAAGGGACTTGTTTTAGAATATATTTAGAACCTTAAAATGCAACAATAAGAAAACAAAAAACTCAATCAAAAAATGAGCAAAAGCCTGAACAGATACCTTACCAAAGAAGATATATGGGTGGCTAATAAGCATATAAAAAGATGTTCAACATCATGTGTCATTGGGGAAATGGAAATAAAAACAACAGTGATATACCATTATACACCTATTAGGATGGCCTAAATCCAAAAACTGGTAATACCAAGTGCTGACCAGGATGTGGATCAATAGGAACCCTCATTCATTGTGGGCAGGAATACAAAATAGCACAGCCACAGTGGAAGATATTCATCAGTTTCTTATAAAGCTAAACATAGACTTACCATACAACCTACTGATCACTCTCCTAGATATTTACCCAACTCATTTGAAAACTTCCATTTGCACAAAAACCTGCGTGTAAATGTTTATAGCAGAACACTCCTTAAGTGTGGGCTGCACATAGTCACTTCCTTCCAAAGACTATTGTATGAAAGGGATGAAGAATAAAATGAACTTCACGGGGAGAAACCTGGGAAACACGACCTCAGCCAGGTGGTGAAGGTTAACATCATCAGTGATCAATCAAGCGAGTATTATATACCCTTGATTTGTTGTGTTGAGAATGGCACTTAACTTCTGTGGTCTCCTTCCCCAAAACCCATAGCCCCAGTCAACCAAACTCAAATCAAGAGACAGACTGCAGTACAGCTGAGCAGTGCTCCTCAAAAATGTCAAGGTCATTGAAAACAAGGAAAGTCTGAGAAACTGTCACAGCCAGAGCAGCCTGAGGAGGCATGACTGGGACTCAATGTGGTATTACAGATGGGATCTTGAAAGAGAAAAAAGAAAAACTAATGAAATCCAAATAAAGTATGGAGTGTAGTGATAATGTATCAATATTGCTTCACTAGTTGTGACAAATATATGAGAGTGATGTAGATGTTTATATCGGGGAACTGAGTGTGGGATATACAGGAACTCCGTACTAACTTTGCAACTTTTCTGTAAATCTCAAACTATGTATTCTAAAATAAAAGAGTTTATTTTTTAAAGTAGCCCTCAGAAAAGGAATTGGGAGTGGAAGAAAAACATGATCTACTTTTCAGTTTTCCACAGTGTTGTCATCAAGGGGCTGGAGAGAGGGGAGAAAAGATGGAAACCACAGATGCAGGGCAGGGCTCCAGAGCTCTCCTCTCCTCCAATCCTTGTCCCACCCCCAAACCTGGGCCCAGGGCTGCTCAGAAGGCATCTTCATCCCCTATTCATGTCCAGCCTCCAGATCAGCCACCTCTGCTTGACTCAGATCACAGCCCATCCTCTCTCCTGGCTGTGTGAATAGGAGTGAGCAGAGTGGTGGCACCCCCGTGTGGCCAGAGGGCTGTGGCCACAGGCCACAGAAGACCAGAGATGCCCTATGGCCTCTTCCCCAGGACCCTTCCAGAGTCTCCCTGGGCCCCCAGCAGCAGGACAGGGCTGTGCACACAAGGAGGAGCCCCCATCCAGTGTAAGGTTTTAGAGTCTGAACTGTTTCCCAAAATACACGCTGATGTAGACATTTTCCTCTCCACTGAATGACCATGGACTTTGGCCTAGGGAGGAGCAGATCTCCAGGCCATAACAGCTGGTTCCCAGGTCTGGGGTGGAGCCCACAAACATACTGGGTGCTCAAAGTCTCCTGGATAAGACCTTGAACCCAGAGTCCCTGTCACTTGTTCCTGCTGCTGCTGCTTCCAGGGATGAAGTCTCATCCTCCAGGGAATCAATTCTGAACACTCCATCCCTAGGATGGGGTGGAAGAGGGGCATAAGGAGGAAGAGATCCCCAGGGTAATGGCCTAGGGATATGGGGAAGCTTCTGGAGGAGTGAGAAGGAGGAAATAGTGACATTAGAGGGATGGAGGCCAACAGGAGTGGACGGGGAGGAACCAGAGAGGAGAGGGGCAGGGGCAGGGGTCAGCTTAGTGGACACCTGTGCAGGGAGGGAAGGATTCTGTGTGAGGAGAGGCACAGGGGCTCCTGTCTGGGGCGCTGAGGTCTCTGTTTTCACCTGGGTGGTAATTACATAGGTGTTAGCTCTATAACTGGCTGGTAAACTATACCTAAGCTTAGACATTTTTCCATACTTACAGGTGTGGTATAACTCACACACATGGAAGAAAAGAATAAGAAGAGGAGAACAGAGGTGATTAAGGGGCTTCCCCTCTTCCAGAGCAAGACCCTCCCCTCAACCCCTGACCCCTTATGCTGGAGTGACAGGGAGAATCAAGGAACTGAGAGGAGGGGAGGACAAGGCCTGTGTTGCCCTGGAGGGGACAGCCCTGGGCCTGATTCCGAGGTTTCCAGAGTCCCACTCCCTGAGCGATGACTTCCCAGCTGTGTCCAAGTCCATCCCCATTTCACAGCCTTCTGCTACCTGGACACTTTCTCTTTTTCTGCTAAAAGAGCAGGAACCACTGCTCCAAGAAGAGTGCCCCCAGGGCCACAGACAGGGAACTGTCCAGCTGCTGGAGGCCACGGAGACTGTGTTCCTGGAGCACCGAGGGTAGTACGTGGGGTGAAGCCTGGAGACTACAGTGGGCTACAAGAAGATCAGCAAAGAGTAGGGCCCCAGGCTTCTGCCTAACACTTCCCCCTAAACCTGAATGCATCCCTCCTCCTTCCCCAGGCCTCTAAAACCCACGTGTCCAAACACCACACCCAAGGACGCCAAGGGTGGACCCTTCTGTCCAGGTGTCAGACCAAGCACCCTCTTGGAGCCTGGAGGGCAGCACCTCCCTCCTCCCCATCCCCTAGACCCCAGGACTCAGCGTCCTGCCTTCTCTTTCCCTTCCTGGACCAAAACAGACATGGACCTGCTGTCTAGATCTCTCATGCCTCCCTCCCTGCCACCTCCAAACCCTGAAATTAAAGGTCTTGCGGCACTGGACCCAAAACTAATTTCTGGCCCTGCCAAATGACCTAGGGTTTGGGGGTCACAGGACAGGGGAGGACTCCCGTGGGCCCCACAGGCTGCTGCAGCTGAGCCATGCCTTCCAGCTGGGCAGAATCAGGGGATTCTGGACATAAGTCTAGACCTGGGAGGACTGTACCATCTAAAACCCTGCGATCTGGCCAGAGTGCCCCTCTGGAGCGCAAGGGCATGTGGAGGCAGCTGGTGATCTGGCTTAGTCCTTGGCCATGTGTTTTTGGCTGCATGGAAGTGCAGAGGGGCTCTGTGAGGCTTTTCTGTCTGCTTGGCTCCTGGCCTGGGATAAGCTAGTGAGTAGCCCCTCCCCCTCCCAACAGAAAGAGACACCCCCTCCACCAATCACTTACCAGGGAACCACTCACCTCTCCGGTGTCAGTCTCAGCTTTGAGGAGATCTGGTCCCTACACTTCTTCATTCATTAACAAATACTTATTGAGCATCTGCTCTGTGCCAGGCACTATTCTAGGCCCTTTGAGATGTATCAGACCAACTCAGGCAAAATCCCTGCCCTCATGGAGCTTACATGCTGAAAAGACCAAGGTAGGGAAGATAAGGGAACCAGTTGTAATTTAAATATTATCCTCAGGGAGGCTTTCCTGAGAGGTGACATTTGAGCTAAGTCCTGAAGGCGGTGAGGGAGTGAGCCCTGCAGTTATATGGAGGAAGAGTGTTCTAGGATCACCCTCTGCACAGACCTGGGGAAAGCACCCTCTGCTCTACTGGGGAGAGCACTGCGTTTATGGCAGGAATGTGACTGGGCAGACTTCAGGAAGAACTTCCCGTAGAGGAATTGTGGGCATCTAGGTTTGTATATCTCACGACCTGCTTTTCATTTGTGCCCGGGGATTCATGAAATCCTGGAGATTGGAGGAGGATGAAGGGCCTGCGAGTGGAGGAAAGTTGGGAGAGGAAGGAGGAAGCTGAGGGAGGATCCTAATTTCCCTTGTGATTTCTTCTTTAAGCCATGATAACCCATGGGTTTGAAGTATGTTGATTAATTTCCAAATATTTAGGAATTTTCCAGATATCTTCATTTTATGGATTTCTAATTTAATGTCATTGTGGTCAGAGAATATACTCTATAATTGCAATCCCTTTGAATTTAATGAGACTTGTTTTAGGGGCTGACTATAGTCTATTTTTGTGAATGTTCCATGTGTACACTTGAAAAAATGTCTATTCTATTCTTGCTGGATATGGTACTCGAAACATGTGAATTAGGTCAAGTTGGCTCACAATATTTAAGTCTTCTACATCCTTACTAGTTTGTTGTTTACTTGTATTAATGAGATAGGAGTACTGATCTGTAAATATAATTTTTAATTTGTCTATTACTTTTTCAGTTCTGCCACTTTATGCTTCATCTATTGTGGAGTTCTATAGTTAGGTATTTATACATTTATTACTTTTGTCTTCTTGTGATACTGACCTATCATCATTCTATAAAGTCCTTTTTTGTCTCTAGCGATACTCCTTCTCCTAGAGTCTATTTTGCTTCATAGTAATACAGACATTCCGGTCTACTTATGCTTTCTATTTACATGGCATTTTCCTTCAGCCTTTAACTTTTTATCTATTTTTGGTTTAGTATTTAAAGTTTTTCCATTATATAGAGCATACAGTCTGTTTTGATATTTAGCCAGTCTGATAATCTCAGCCTTTTGATTAGAATTTTCATCAATTTATATTTAACATGATTGGTGATATGGTAGAATCTGGGTCTCTCATTTTGCTATCTGTGTTTGAACTGTCTCATCTCTTCTTCATTCCCGTGCCTCCTTTCCTACCTTCCTTTGTTTCAAGCAAATATTTTTTGTTTATGATTTTATGTCTTCTAGTGGCTTTTTAGCTATATTTCTGTTAACTTTTTATTGTTATAAGAATTGAAACCTGCATCTTAACTTTTCACCATTTACTTAAGGTAACATTGAACTACATCCAGTACAATTAGGAAACTTGCAGCAATATAGTTCCATTGAACCACCTTTATGCTGTTACTGTCATATATATTACATTAGTATACATTATTAGCCCAATAATACAGTATATTACTTTTTGAAACAGTCATGTCTTTTAAGGAAATTAAGAAAAATGCATGTAAACAGAATATCATGTGTATTTCTGTTATTCATTATACTTTCTGTATATATGAGTTATCATCTAGTGTCATTTCCCTTAAGCCTGGAGGACTTCCTTTAAAATTACTTCATTGCAGGACCAGTAGCAATGATTTCTCTGTTTTTATTTATCTAAAAGTATCTTTATCTTGCCTTCTTTCTTGCTGCTTTTTTAATTCTTAAGGTCTTTACATGAAATGAAATTCACCAATTTTAGATATACAGTTAGATGAATATCAGTAAGTTGTTTACAATCATGTAACCACTACTATAACCAACAAATAGAACAGCGCCCTTATCCTAAAAGGCTTCCTCATGCCCCTCTGTATTTGATCCTCTCTCCCTAACCCCAGTCCTAGGCAACTACTGATCACCTTTATGCCTGTAATTGTGAAATTTCCCATTCCATTAGATTTTATCATTATGAAGTGTCTCTCCTTATCTCTGGCAATGCATTCTATTTTGAAATCTCTTTTACTTCACATATTAATATAGCCACTTCAGCCTCTTTATGGTTTCTGTTTGCAGGGCATATCTTTTTCCATCAATTTACTTTCAACCTGTGTCTTTATATTGAAAATGCACCTCTTGTAAACAGCGTATAGTTGGGTTTTGTTTCTTTATCCTGACAATTTCTGCCTTTTAATTGGAGTGGCGATCTATGAAGTTTATTGTAGTTTTTGATACGATAGATACTATGTCTATCATGATATTTTTTCTGTTTTGGTTCTTCTGTTCCTCCTCTCCTGTGATGACTTCTCATCAGAAAACATAGAGCCAGAAAAGAGTGAAACAATACCTTTAATATCCTAAAAGAAAAAAACTGTCAACTCAGAATTCTATATTCAGCAAAAATGTCCTTCAAGTATGAAGGTAAAATAAAAGGATTTTCAGATAAAAGAAAATTAAAAGAATTTGTTTTTATTTATTTTTTCCCCCAAAGCCCCAGTAGATAGTTGTATGTCATAGCTGCACATCCTTCTAGTTGCTGTATGTGGGACACGGCCTCAGCATGGCTGGAGAAGCGGTGCATCGGTGCACACCCAGGATCCGAATCTGTGCCGCCAGCAGCAGAGCGCACGCGCTCAACCGCTAAGCCACGGGGCCGGCCCAAAAGAATTTGTAACAAACTGACTTGCCCTATAAGAAACGGCAAAGGAAGTTCTTTGGCCTGAAGGCAAATGATACCAGATGGAAACTCAGAGTCTCAGACAAGATGAAGAGCATCAGACATGGCAATATCTACATGCAAAAGGCCATCAGGTTTTCTTTTTTTGGCCCATTTCCTCTTAGTTAACAAACATATAGCTGTTTAAAACAGCACTTGTGTGGATGGTGCCTCCCAGTAACAAGACAGGAGACAGGCAAACTCCTATGTGGGTGTTGAAATCCCCCCAGTTGTTCAAGAAAAGAGACCCCCCCCGCCTTCCCCTACCTGAGCTCTTCTTCCTCCAGGTCACAGCTCCAGTGAGCATCGCTCCAAGGAGAACCAGATCAGCAACAATTCTCATGATGGGGATGGCGGACAGAGGCGGTGGCTCTAGGGAGGGAAAGGAGGGTAAGGGGCCCTGAGCACCAGGCCCCAGCTCTGATACCACTAAAAGGTCTCCAGAAGGGCTCCTGCTTTGTTGTCGGAGAAGAGGTTCTGTTCCCTCATCCCCCTTCTAACCCCATGCCAGGGTGATAGGCTTGGACAGCCCCTCATGCTGCACTGGACAGACGTATCTCTGCTGTTTTTGAGAAGGCACCACCACAGCTGCCCACTTCTGGAAGGTTCCATCCCCCACAGTCCTGGTGTCCACAAGCTTGGTGTCCTGGGTCTGGTCCTCTTCATCACACTGCCAGGTGAGGGTGATCTCTGCAGGGTGGAAGCCCAGGGCCCAGCACCTCAGGGTGACCTCACGGTCAGAGATGGGGTGGTGGGTCATCTATGTTTTGGGGGGAATCTGAGAGGAAGATTCAGAAAATTCAGACACTTTGTAACCCTCATGAGACACTCCAGCAGCACTCATGTGACCATCCTGAGAATGGACAGGACAATCAGGGTGGGGGAAGAAAGTGTAAAATCCAGACTCCAGCCTGGAGTCAGGGATCTGGGATAATCTCCTGTTCTTTCGAAAGTTCCAAAATCAGGGTGAGACAGCTCGGGGTAGGAGGCTCCAGGCTTCTGAGGAGGAGAAACTTCTAATCCTGACCTGGGTGGAGGCCAAGTTACTCAAAAAAGCTAGAGTCAGACTTCCAGACATACTGCGTGTGAGGCAGAGAACAGGGCCTGAGAGAGAGGAAGTTGCCCCTTCTTCCCAAGACTGCTGCTGGGGTCAAGGGGACAACTAGCTGATCAGTTACTTCAGGGATCTCTTCCTCTCCATCCCCGGGGAGACTGGATCTCTTAACTGTCCTGAGAGAAGGGCCCTCAGAGTCACTCTTTGGTACAGAATCTAGAAACTCAGGGGGGCTGTTCTCCCTCTGGACCAGAGGAACGGGCAGCATTCTAGCATCGATTCCATTTTCCTTCCCTCCTTGCGGGAAGCCAGCCCCATCCCGAGCGAGGAGAGATCAGGAGGCCCGGGGCCCCTCGTACCTGCGCGCTGTAGCGTCTCCTTCCCATTCTCCAGGTATCTGAGGAGCCCCTCCACACACTCGCCCTCCAGGTAGTTCCTCTCCTGCTCCGTCTCACCCGCCTTGTCCCACTGTGTCCGCCGCCGTCCGGGAGCGCAGGTCCTCGTTCAGGGAGAGGTGATCGGTGCCTTCGTAGGCGAACTGACTGTAGCCGCGGGAAAGGCGCCCGTCCCGTCCCATGTCGCAGCCACAAAGCCACTGGAGGGTATGAGACCCTGGCCCCGACCCCGCGGTCATCCACGCCCATCTAGCCCTGTCCTCTCGCTCATCCCCGCCCACTTTCCTCACTCGCGCGCGAGACAGACCGGCGGTGATTGGTCAGAGTCTGTTTCTGCCTAAATTGAAGACAAAACCCTAGCGAATTCCCCTGCTCGGGTCCGAGATTAATGGGGTCGGAAGGGGAGGTAGGGGGTAGGGGGCTGTGAGAGAAAAGGGGTGGCGAGACGGAGAGGGAGGTGAGTGAGGAGAGGAGAATCAGGGTGGGGCGGGCCGAGGTTGAGGGTCTGGGCAGGTGTCCGTGGAGACGCGCCTTCCCCGGGGGTCCTGCGCCCCCGCCGGGCTGTCCCCTCACTCTGTCCCCCGCAGAGGCCGTTTCTTCCCGCCCCCGCACTCACCCGCCCAGGTCTCGGTCAGGGCCAAGGTCCCGGAGAGCAGCAGGAGGAAGGTTGGGGCGCCAGGACCTGGCCGGTCTGAGTGGACTTTACACCCAGGAACCGCGGAGACGCTGATTGGCGTCTCTAGAAACCGGACACGCAATGGGAGTGAGAACTGGGGCCGCGTCATGAGTCTCCAGGCAGGAGGACCTGACACAGATTGTGAGAGGGAGAAGTGACACTCAGGGAGATGGGGGCTCCCCAACACTGAGCTTCCCCGCCCCAGACACCGCCCTCGGGCCTGAGAGCCTGCGAGCCACGTCCAGGGACCTGGGACTTTGCCCTGACCCCTCCCCTCCTGCCCCGAGAGCTCTTTGTCACACCGTCTCCCTGAGGCCTGGCCCAGGGGCTAAGTCAGTGATTTACAAACTTTTGGTTTCAAGATCTCTGTACATGCTTATAAATTAGGACCTCAAAGATAATTTTATGTGGGTTATATTTGTTTGTCTTTACCATATCCAGTATTGAAACCTTTTAAAAAATATACTTAATTCATTTAGAATAATATTAATAACCTATTACATGGTAGCAGAATTAATATATTTTTGTGAAGAATTACTATTTTCCATAATAAAACAGCATAATGAGAAGACTGGATCTTTTTACATTCTACATTTTTGCAAGTCTTGTCTTTCTTGTTAGAAGACTGCTGAATTTGCATAACTGCTTCTGCATTTAATCTCTTTTGGTTGAAGTATATGAAAATAATCCAGCTTCACACAAATATGTAGGAAGAGTATGTTGAATAAAGTTTTCAGATAGTTGTGGTTATTCGTCTTTGATACTACACTGAAACTACACAAGTAGTTTCTTAAAGGTTCTTTGCAATGTGGAACCTGAAACACTGTCACTGACTATTTCAAAATCTGTTACATTAAAATCCATAAGTCTATCTCATGCATTGGATGAATCTTGTACTAATGCATGATTTTCTTTTAAGTAATGCGTTGTTTCACCAAGTTATATTGATCTTCCAACATTGACACATTTAATTAAAATTATCATATAATCACATTTGTTAATATTACCACAGATCCTACTAGAAAAGTTTGTCAGTACTGAGAAGTTGTCATTACAATGGTGGATACAAGTTTTCCAAACTTTTCTTATGAGAGCTCATGTTTTATCATTGGCAACAAATACTGTCAGTTGATTTTCTTGAAGGGAGAAGCTCATGGTTATTTTTGAGAAAGTGTATGTCAAATAATCAAGTCTGAATAATCACAGTTTTTCTGTCACTTGTTCTTTCAAGTAAAAATGGTATTCTATGAAAAGGAGGCTAGCTCAGCTCACACAAATTATTTTCCTTGGGACACAGTACTTTGGAATATGGCAGAAGTGCTTCATGTGTACTTCCCATGTCATCCTATCAGATATTCTAAAATGTGGACTTGAGAATGGTGATTTAATCAAGATAATTTTTAACACTACAACCATGATATCTTTAAGTGAAACCTGCTTTTTTTCCCCCTGCGATTAAGTAGTGGTGAAGAATACAATAACTACTATTGCTGTTTGGTCAGACAGCCTCCATTCCTGCTGAGTTTTACCTCAGTTCAAATGTCAACCCAGTGAAAAAGGTAAATAAGTTCTTAGTAATGTTCTGAAAATAGTTTCATCTCGTGGATGCTGTGAAAGGATCTCAGTGACTTCAAGCGTTCCACAGACCACACTTTGAGAACTACTGTGCTGAGTAAACTTTGGAGTCTCTCCAAAGTGATCCCCACCTCCTCTTCACTCCCCAGAATCCCTCTCCCTGAGCTGGACTCTCTGCTCCCGGAAACTTTGCTTAGGGCTCTCCTCTTGGACTCTTCTAGAACAGAACTCACCCCTTGGAAATTTGATGGCAGTGAGTGTCCTCAGTCTGGGAAGGGAGGTGGAAGAACAGGTGTTTCCCCTTTAGAACTGGGAACAGTTTGTGCCTGAAGGCACCAGATATTCATTCATTCATGACCCATTTTGGTTTTGTTCACTCCAGCTTAATATTTATCCATATCCCAGACAGAAATCTCATGCAATCGTATGAGAAATAGTATTGGCCCCTTCATTTTAAATGAGTCTAATGCTGAGTTGAGGCCCACAAAGCATCAGTAACAAAGCTTTTCAATAGAACTTGCTGTGAGGAGGAAATTGTTCTATGTCTGCACTGTCCATATGGTAGCCACTAGCTACACGTGGCTATTGGGTACTTGAAATGTGGCAGGTGCCACTGAGAAATTGAATTTTTAATTTTATGTAATTTAAATTTAAGTAGCCATGTGTGGCTAGTAGCTACCACATTTGACAGAGCATATTTAGAGTGTTTTAGTTTTCAATGTCCCACCTCAAAAAGATACTATGTGACTCATACACTGAAGTACATTAAAATTATCTTCATATGGAAGCCATAGATTTGTCTATGTGGGTCTTAGACATATCCTTAAAATACAGAATGCCCAAGAAAGCTTAATATGTATTTTAACAGCTAGAGTGTACAGACATTAACCACAACATGATTTATCACCTTAAGGTTATAAGTGATCAAAAATGCCCATCACTGAAGCTAACCCTTGTGTATGTCACACTGGGACTCTTGGTGTTGTTTTCATTAACCTGGTGAACATAAGCAGGCACACAAGTCTTCACTTAGCCAGGAGGAAGCATTTACTGAACACAACATATAGCAAATACCTTGTAGGCCCTGTACACACTTATAAAATCATAGAGCAGAAGATGTAAACCTTAGAATTCCACCACCTTAGAATTCTTTACCTATTGCTTTTATTCATACTTTCCCCCCAAATTCAAACAGTTCTCTCTGTTTCCCTTCACCCTTGGACCCTCCTCATCATCATTTATACCTAGATGAAAATATACAAGAAATTTTTGCAGTTGTGGAATGAAGAATTCTCTAAGCATGATCCGAAGATGAAAAACCATAAAGAAAAAAATAAAACTTCTCTATGGCAATCAGAAACTCACAGATATACTAATGCATGCCCATAATCAAACTCAAAGACACACACAGAAAATTGAGAGACAAAAGGTTAGCTTGTGTCAATGTCCTTCAGCAAAAGGCCACCAGGAGCACACCTGTGGTTGAACACATTGCAGTTTTTACTTGTTTCAGCAAGGGAGAATGCACCCCATGGGGAACCATAGAGCGTCTTAGTATGAGGGTGTTAGAAAGAACATATTGTTACAAGATTTGGGCTTTGATTCGGCGACTTGGGGGAGGACTAAGGAAGCAGAGGTTCACTCTAGATTGGCTATTGTCAGGAAACCAGGTCAATTCTATGACTGGGTGTCTTAATCAATCTTATCTATAGGGAGGGCAGACTAGAGCAAGGATAAAGCAGCAATTGGTAAGAAGGAGCCATGTAACTCATATTACCGAGCACAGGGAGATGTTCGGTACTTTGTGAGTTGCACAGTGCCTTGTTTTACTCTGTGCTTAGACAAAATTATGTGATAGTCTTGTTTTGTGTCACTTTATCATGGTCTCAGCATGTCCTTGTCTGCTGTTGGTATTTTATGTGATGGTTTATGTCAAAGAGGAGAATAACATGCCCCAGCTGTGAGCACCAGGCCAGCTTCAGACAACACTAAGGTCTAGCTGTAAGTGTCAGGCCAGTTCTCTGGGGTCAGGGGCTGCTTTTTATTCTCTCTTATATTCAATATATTTAAATGCCTACATCTCAATTGAAAATAATTAAATACTATTAGAAAACAATTTGGAAAAGAAGCAATGCAAATATCAAACAAATATATGATTAATAGAAGAAATGGGAAGAAAAATTAAAATCTATCAGCTTAGCAAAGGTGAGAATAAATGATGAGAGTATTGGTGTTTTGTATTCTTTTATGAGATGGTCAGTCAAGTGCAGCCACAAGAGGAGAGAGAGGAAAGGCTCAGGAAATAACGAAGTTTACTATACTCACAAGTCCTAGAGACAGGAGGCACACCACTCCACACGGGGCACATGGAAGAGCACTCAGGGGGTCAGGAGGTAGAAGACAGGAGGGGCAGGGGCAACGCTTAGGCCACGGCCCTTATTGGGTCTCCTTGGGAAAGCCAAGGCAGGGCAGGGTAAATAGATTAGGATTGGCTAATAATAATTGATTGTAAATAACTTTAGCAGGCTTTGGGCTATCGGAGTGGTCTTTAGTTGTCTGGTACCTGGCCCTGGGATGATTAAGGCAGAGAAATATTGTCCCTTGGGGTACATGGCCAGATAGAGGAGGTAGGGCTCTGGATTGGTTAGTTTGTATATCAAAGGCATGCTCCTGGCTGGGGTTTAGCCCTGGGAAGGGCAATTTCTCCTCAGCTAGAAGGTTTTTAAAGATGTCAAAACATAATAATATACAGAAAATAAAAAATATATATACAGTTGGCCACAGGGTAGGGAAAATATACTGTCATAAGGGTTAACGGGATTGAAAACTGGTACAAAATTTCTCAAGGGCATTTTTGCAAATGTCTCGACAGTTTAAGTGGGCTTACCTTTTGACACAGAAATTTCTCTTCTAGGAATTTATCCTAAGAAAATAATCACATATGTTCTCAAAAATATGTTCACTGAATTGCAGTTTACAAAAGCAAAAGAATGGAAACAGTCTAAATGTTATAATCAACATAATAATGGTAGCTATGATTAGCAGAACACTTAATACATGTCAGGCAATTCTACTGTGTGTTTTACATAAAGAGTCAAATGTAATTCTCAAATCCACAAGTTAGCCAATATGTGATCCCTTTGCACAGACACAAAAGGAAGACTCAGAGAGGTTTAGGAGGTGGTAGAGCTGGGGTTGAACCCAGAAGATTTTCTCTCAGAGCCTTGTTGACTTGTCTTTCACTGACTTCCTGTCCAAAAGGTAGGGGTAGGCAGGACTGACTCTGTACCCCATGCAAGTGAACTGTTTCAATGTTCCAGAATGTTCTGTGACAGGAGGCTGACAGGCTCAGAGCTCAAGAGGACATCAAGGGGCAGTGTGACTTAATTGCCTAAACCACACTAAAGTCTGTTTACCTGATGGATATTTCAAGGCCTTCAGTGAATCAGGAGATCTGCTAGACACTGGAGGTACAATGAAGAGTGAAAGTAAAACCCTGCCTCTACGGAGCTTGCACTGTTGTGAGAGAGACGAACATTTACCAAAAGTTACAAAGATAAATATAAAATCCCTATTGAGCTAGGTGCTGTGAGGAAAAACTTCATGATATCATGAAAGCAAATAACCAGGATATCTAACAAGTCCCCTACCACTATTATCAGTAATATCTAAAAGATGTAAGAGAAGATATGGCACTAACGAAACAAGAACAGCATTACCTACAATCAGAGCACAAGAAAGACCCTTGGAAATTAAAAATATGATTATAGAAATGAATAATCCATAGATGAATTGGAATATTAAAATCACGCTCCCAGTGAGTAGTTAGTATGTAGGGGAGGAAGACAAACCCTTTATCCTCTAGTTCCTTCTACCTGGGCTATGAATTAAATTGACAGGAGACAGAATAACAGGAGAACATCAAACAAGGCTTTATAACATGTATACATGGGAGAGACCCAGGAAAACTGAGGAACTCAGTCAGGATGGTCGAGATTGTCATCTTATTTTTTTTTTTTTTGTGAGGAAGATCAGCCCTGAGCTAACATCCGTGCTAATCCTCCTCTTTTTGCTGAGGAAGACTGGCTCTGAGCTAACATCTATTGCCAATCCTCCTCCTTTTTTTTCCCCAAAGCCCCAGTAGATAGTTGTATGTCATAGTTGCATATCCTTCTAGCTGCTGTATGTTGGATGTGGCCTCAGCATAGCCGGAGAAGCGGTGCGTCGGTGTACGCCCGGGATCCGAACTGGGCCGCCAGTAGCGGAGCACATGCACTTAACTGCCAAGCCACAGGGCCGGCCCGAGATTGTCATCTTAAATAGCACCTTAGCTAAAGGCAAAGGAGGGTGTTGGGGGTAGTGGTTTGGGATCTCAAAGGGGAGAAATGCAATTCACTTGTAAACGGAAAAGCAAATGTTTGGTAGACAGAAGTTTGATAAGAGTGGGCTTAGTAAGGATCCTCACAGTCTACCAATGCCCAGAGTTATCTATGGTGATGTCCTGTCCCGGGGACAGGCCTTTTACTTTAAATTCTTTTAGGCATTTTGGGGGGAGGTCAAAGTTTCTTTCAGAGTCTTTTGTTCTTAAAAATAATCAAGGCAAGGCAAAGAGACATATTTTGAGGTGGCCAATTCTGATTCCCCACAAATACAAATGGAAAAGTGATGGCAAAGAGTAGAGGAGAACTATAAGAATATTAGGCTGTCAATCAAGGAATTTCAACAACCTAATGATACAAGCTTCAGAAAGAATGGAGAGAGTTGCACTCCAACTTGGTGACATAGGAGGATCCTGAACTTGCCTCCTCCCACGGACACAGTGAATATACAGCCACACATGGAGCAATTCCCTCTGAAACAAATCCAGAAACTAGTTGAGCAACTCCTACACATTGGTTAGATGAGAAAATACCCACAGTGATATGGGTAGGAAAGGCTGAGACACACTCTTGCCATAAACCCCACCCCCAGACCAGCAACATACAATCAAGAGGAAACTCACAACTCCAAGCTTCTCCCTGTGGAGTGAAGGGTTTGGACCCAACATCTAGCACCCCAACTTTTAAGACTTCCATCTGAGAAGTGGGCCCCCAAAACACCTAGCTCAGAAAGCCAATGGAGCTTGCATCCATGAGACCCACAAAACTATAGCAAACAAGGAACCAGTTTTTAATGGCTCATGAGAACTTGTTGTGGCTACTGCCCCCTCCCCCAGGGCCCATCTCCATCTTTCCTTGAAAGAGGCCTATTTGCATACTTTTAAAAAAATTTTTATTTATTTATTTATTTATCTATTTATTTATTTATTTTTGTGAGGAAGATCAGCCCTGAGCTAACATCCATGCCATTCCTCCTCTTTTTGCTGAGGAATCCTCCTCTTTTTGCTACCCAAAGCGCCAGTAGATAGTTGTATGTCATAGTTGTACATCCTTCTAGTTGCTGTATGTGGGACGCCACCGCAGCATGGCCAGACAAGCAGTACGGAGGTGCGCGCCTGGATCTGAGCCGGGGCCACCAGTAGCGGATCGTGCGCACTTAACCTGCTAAGCCAGCCCCCCATTTGCATACTTTAAAAGCTGCTCCCTGAGGGCCAGGCTTCTAATTTCGCACACATCTACGGGCTGAGTGCAATCCTCCCCAGAGACCAGGAAGCTGGCAGGTGTTGTCTCCAAATTCTCCCTCTGGCCTGCTCCAGGTCATTGGTGTCTCCCTAGAAGGAGCTTGTGCACATGTCTGGCAGCCCAGTATTTATGGCTGCCACCAAGGGGATGTACTCCTTGATCATCTGGCTCTGGTGGCCAGCAGGGCTTATATTCACTGGTCCCGTAGGACTGCAGCAAATAAAGAAACAGTCCTTAACTGGCTATTCTCCAAGGCTCAGCACAGAGGGAGCAGACAGAAATACCCATCTCCCAGTCTTTTCCTGAAAGAGGTCTATTTGCATACCTTAAAAGCTGCTGCCTGAGGGTCTGGCTCCCAATCAGCCTGCATTTAGGCGCTGACTGAGATCCTCTCCTCTGTAACACTGACAAGTCTTGGCACACCCTCAACTACTGGGAACCACTAAGAACAAAGGTGGCTTGGACAATCACACAGGTTTGAGAGACAACCAAGAGCTTGGGCCAGGCTAAACGATAAGGTTCATCTCCCACACAAGACCACTCCGTCAAGACTGGGAGAAGTGGCTGTTTTATCTAATGTGCAGAAACCAACACAGAGAGTCAAGAAAAATGAAGAAACAGAGGAATATGTTCCAAATAAAAGAACAAGATAAAACTCCAGAAATAGAGCTTAATGAAAAAGAGATAAGTGATTCACCTGATAAAGAGTTCAAAATAACAGTCGTAAAGGTGTTCACCAAGCTCAGGAGAAGAACAGATGAACAAAGTGAGAATTTCAACAAAGAGACAGAAGACATAAGAAAGTACCAAACAGAAATCACAGACATGAAGAATACATAAAATGAACTGAAAAATTCAATACAAGAGTTCAAGAGCAGACTAGATAAAGCAGAAGAAAGGATTAGTAAACTCAAAGCCAGGGCAGTATAATTCATCCAATGAGAGAAGCAAAAGAAAAAGGAATGAAGAAGAGTTAAGGTAGCTTAGGGGAATTATGGTACACCATCAAGTGAACCAATATTTCCATTATAGGGGTCCCAGAAGGAGAAGAGTGAGAGAAAGGGGCAGAAAAATTGTTCAAAGAAACAATGGCTAAAAATTTCCCTAACCTGGGGAAAGAAACAGACATCCAGATTCAGGAAGCCAGAGAGTTCAAAAAAAAAAAAAAAAGAATCCAAAAAGACCCACACTGAGATGCAATATAATTAAATTGTCAAAAATTAAAGACAAGAGAATCGTAAAAAGAGCAAGAGAAAAACAACTTATTACATACAAGGGACCCCACCCCCCACCGCCATAAGACTATGGGCAGATTTTCAGCAGGAAATTTACAGGCCAGAGGGGAGTGGCATGATATAGTCAAAGTGCTAAAAGAAAACAACCTGCCAACCAAGAATACTCTAGCTAGTAAAGTTGTTCCTCAGAATTGAAGGAGAGATACAGAGTTTTTCAGACAAGCAAAGCTGAAAGAGTTCATCACCACTAGACTGGTCCTACAAGAAAAGTTAAAGGGACTTCTTCAAGCTGAAATGAAAGGATGCTAATTAGTAACAGGAAAACACATGAAAGTATAAATCTCACTGGTAAAGTTAAGTATATAGTTACACTCAGAATACTATAATGTAACGGTAGTTGGAAAATCACTTATAAATCTAGTATGAAGGTTAAGACAAAAGTAGTAAAAATACCTATAACTACAATAATTTGTTAATGAATACAAAAAGTAAAAAGATCTAAATTGTGACATCAAAAACATAAAACATGGGGAAGGAGGGTGAAAACATAGAGCTTTAGTATGTATTCAAACATAAGTTGTTATCAGCTTAAAATAGACTGTTATAAATATAAGATGTTTTATATAAGCCTCATAGTAAAATGTCCATACTACCTACAGGAATCTACAGATTCAATGCAATCCCTATAAAAATTCCAATGGCATTTTTCATAGAAATAGAAAAAACAATCCTCAAATTTCATTGTATGGAACCACAAAAGATCCCAAATAGCTAAAGCAATCTTGAGAAAGAAGAACAAGGCTGGAGGTATTATACTTTCTGATTTCAAAGCATATTACAAACATAAAGTAATCAAAACAGTATGATATTGGCATAAAAACAGACACATAGATCAATGGAACAGTATAGAGACCCCAGAAATAAACCCACACATATATAGTCAATTTACTCCAAAGGAGCCAAGAATATACAACAGGGAAAGGACAGTCTCTTCAGTAAATGACGCTGGGAAAACTGGACAGCCACATGCAAAAAAATGAAACTGGACCCCTATCTTACACCATAAACTCAAAACTGAAATTGAAAATCAACTTAAAATTGATTAAAGGCTTGAATGTAAGACCTGAAACAATAAAACTCTCAGAAGAAAACATAGGCAATAAGCTCCTTAACATTAGTCTTGGCAACTATTTTATGGATTTGACTTCAAAAGCACAGGCAAAAAAACAAAAATAAACAAGTGGGACTATATGCAACTAAAACGCTTCTGCACAGCAAAGGAAACCATCAACAAGATGAAAAGGCAACTTACCTAGAATAGAATAGAACAGAATAGAAAATATTCACAAATCATATATTTGATAAGGGTTAATATCCAAAATACATAGAGAACCCATACAACTCAATAGCAAAAAAACCCAATCTGATTAAAAAATGGACAGAGAAACTAAATAGACATTTTTCCAAGGAAGACATACAGAGATGGCTAACAGGTACATGAAAGGACCTCAATACCACCAATCATCAGGGGAATGCAAATCAAAACCACAATGAGATATGTCACCTCATCGCTGTTGGAATGACTATCATCAAAAAGACAAGAAACAAGTGTTGATGAGGATGTGGAGAGAAGGGAATGCTTATGCACTGTTGGTGGGAATGTCAATTGGTGCAGCCACTATGGAAACAATATGAAGGTTCTTCAGACATTTAAAAACAGAACTACCACATGATCCAGCTATTCTACTTCTGGGTATATATCCAAGGGAAATGAAAACAGGGTATTTTCAAGATATCTGCACTCCCATGTTCATTTCTATTATTCATATTACCCAAGATATGGAAACAACCTAAGTGTTCATCAACAGATGAATGGATAAAGAATATGTGCTTATATAAAAATTAAATATTATTATTCAGCCATGAAAAAAGAAGGAAATCTTGCCACTGTTGACAACATGGGTGGACCTTGAGTGCATTATACTAAGTGAAATAAGCCAGTCAGAGAAAGACAAATACGGCACGGTATCACTTACATGTGGAATCTTAAAAAAAAAAAAAAAAGAAAGTTAAAAGAATAGAAAAGTGGTTGCCTGAGGCCAGGTGGTGGGGAAAATACGGAGATATTGGTAAAAGGATACAAACTTTCAGCTATAAGATGAATAAGTTCTGAGGATCTAATGTAAAGCATGGTGACTATAGCTGATAACACTGTACAAACAGTCCCCAAAATACAATGGTTTGACTTAGGATTTTTCAACTTTACAATGGTGTGACAGCAATACACTTCAGTAGACACTGTACTTTGAATTATGAATTTGATCTTTTCCCAGGCTAGTGATATGTGGTACGACACTCTCTTGGGCAGCAGCAGCAAGCCACAGCTCCCAGTCAGCCATGAGATCATGAGGGTAAGCAACCAACACACTTACAACAATTCTGTACCCATACAACCATTCCGTTTTTCACTTTCAGTACAGTATTCAATAAATTACATGAGAAATCTACAGATTCAATGCAATCTCTATCAAAGTCTCAGTGACATTTTTCACCGAAATAGAACAAAGAATCCTAAAATTTATATGGAACAATGAAAGACCCCAATTAGCCAAAGGAATCCTGAGAAAAAAGAACAAAGCTAGAGATATCATACTCCTTGATTTCAAAATATACTACAAAGCTATAGTAATCAAAACAGCATGGTACTGGCAGAAAAACAGACACAGATCAATGGAACAGAATTGAGGGCCCAGAAATAAACCCAAAAATCTTTGTACGGCTAATTTTCAACAAGGGAGCCAAGAACACACAATGGAGAAAGGAAAGTTTCTTCAATAAATGGTGTTGGGAAAACTGGACAGCCACATGCAAAAGAATGAAAGTAGACCATTATCTTACACCGTACACAAAAATTAACTCAAAATGGATTAAAGACTTGAATGTAAGACCTGAAACCACAAAACTTCTAGAATAAAATATAGGCAGTACAATCTTCCACATCAGTCTTAGCAGTATCTTTTCAAATACCGTGTCTCACCAGGCAAGGGAAACAAAAGTAAAAATAAACAAATGGGACTACATGAAACTAAAATGCTTCTACACAGGAAAGGAAACCATCAAGAAAATTAAAACACAACCTAACATTTGGGAGAACATATCTGCATACCATATATCTGATGAGAGGTTAATATCCAAAAAACTCATACAAATCAACAACAAAGAAACAAGCAACCCAATTAAAAAATGGGTAAAGGATCTGAACAGACATTTTTCCAAAGGAGATAGACAGATGGCCAATAGGCACATGAAAAGATGTTCAACATTACTAATTATTAGGGAAATGCAAATCAAAACTACAATGAGACATCAGCTCACACCCATCAGCATGGCTATAATTAAGAAGACAAGAAATAACAAGTGTTGGAGAGGATGTAGAGAAAAGGAAACCCTCATACACTGCTGGTAGGAATGCAAACTGGTGCACCCACTATGGAAAACAGTATGGAGATTGCTCAAAAAATTAAGAATAGAACTACCATATGATCCAGCTATTCCACTGCTGGGTATTTATCCAAAGAACATGAGAACATGAATGCGTAAAGATATTTGCACCCTTATGTTCATTGCAGCTTTGTTCACAATAGCCCAGACTTGGAAACAACCTAAGTGCCCATCAATGGATGAGTGGATAAATATGTGGTATATATACACAATGAAATACTACTCAGCTACAAAAAAAAAGATGAAATCTTGCCATTTGTGACAACATGGATGGACCTTGAGGGTATTATGCTAAGCGAAATAAGTCAGATGGAGAAAGTCAAACACTGTATGGTCTCCCTCATAAGTAGAAGATAAAAACAACAGCAACAACATAAAAACATAGAAGCAGAGATTGGATTGGTGGTTACCAGAGGGGAAGTGGGGAGGGAGGAGGTGGAAAGGGTGATAAGACATATGTGTACAAGGACGGATGGTAATTAGTCTTTGTGTGGTGAACATGGTGTAGTCTACATGTAAATCAAAACATAGAACCAGACTTGATGGCTTAGTGGTTAAAGTTCAGCGCTCACTGATTTGGTGGCCCAGGTTCGCTTCCCAATTGCAGAACCACACCACCTGTCGGTTGCCATGCTGTGGTGGCAGCTCACATAGAAGAACTAGAATGACTTACATCTAGTATATACAACCATGTACTGGGGCTTTGGGTAGGGAAAAAAAGTCTTTAAAAAAAAAGAAATTTAAATATAATGATGTACACCTGAAATTTATATACTGTTATAAGCCAAGGTTACCTCAAAAAATAAAAAATATAAATAAATTACATGAGATATTCAATACTTTATTATAAGAAAGTCTTTGTGTTAGACGATTTTGCCCAACTGTAGGCTAATGTAAGTGTTCTGACCATGTTTAAGGCAGGCTAGACTAAAAGCTATGATGTTTGGTAGGTTAGGTGTATTAAATGCATTTTGACTTACAACATTTTCAATTTACAATGGGTTTATGGGGATGTAATCCCATCGTAAGTTGAGCAAGATCTGTATTGTATAATGGAAATGTGCTAAGAGTGTAGAACTTAAATGTCCTCAACAACAACAACAAAAAAAAGATAAATATATGAGAGGATGAATGTGTTAATTAACTAGATGGGGGGAATCCTTTCACAATGCATACATATATCAAATCACCATGATGTACACTTTAAATATCTTACAATTTTATACCTCAATAAAGCTAAAATTAAAAAAAATAATTTTCCAATTGTTTCTTGCTAAGATACAGAAATAAAATTGATTTCTATGTGTTGACCTTGTATCCTGTGATCTAATATTCATTTTAAGAGTTTATAGATTCCTTTGAATTTTATATTACACAACCACATCGTCAGTGAATAATGATTGTTTTACTTTAAAAAAAATGAATGGAGAGTAGGAAGTGATTTCAAAAATTACAGGATAATTTTTCAGTTTACAGACAAAATTTTGCCCTTTGAATAATCCCAACCAAGTTCTTACTACAGTAGATGAAAACAGATCCACACCAAGATACATCATAATGAAATTTTAGAGAGTGGAAAAGAAGAGACCATGAAAACTTCAAGAGGCAATAAAAAGCAGCTATGGAAGCTAGAAGACTTTCCAAATTCAAGGAAAAATACTTTCAATACAAAATTTTACACCCAGCCAAATGTGACTATGTGCTAGGGTAGCCTAAAGACATTTCAAATGTTATGGTTGTAATATCTTACTTTCCATGTTTTCTTCCTCAGGATACTACTAGACAAAGTGGGAAACAAGAAATGATAGGAAAAAACCAAGAAGGGGAAATACATGGGATCCATGCAACAGGAGAGTCAGTGCAAGAGAGAGACAAAAGGTTGCCCAGGATGAGGTGAAGGAGATCCAGGATGTCAGCCCTGCCCCAGGTGTGCATGTGGCTGGACTGAAGGCTGTGGGACAGGTGTCTTCACAAAGTTGAAGTTCATAGAATACCTGATGTACTCAAATATGTATACTGAGATTTATACCTTGAGGGAGAGTTTGAGAGTGAGTTATAATAAGTACAACAGAAACTAAGCAAATGATGCAACAAGACATTTATTAACTTCAGGGAAAATAGAAACTCAATTCAAGAAAAATAATTGTAATCTACTAAATGCTCCATTATGAACAGCATTTACAGGGTCATAATAATGTAAACACTGAACACTGAGATAACTAAAATTATAAGATAACTATATTGGGAGGATGAGAGTGTGTGAAAAAAAGCTACTCCACTAAAGATAATACATAAAACTGAAAATGAAGGAGCACGATAAGCATGATATTTTAGAGGCATAGAAGTCACAAGAGAGTCAGTCTTAGAAGTAAAACAGGTTGCCTCTAGGTTTCAGGAAATGGGGGTGCATGAAAGATTGGAGACATCTGTCTTCATAATAAGTCTTGTATAAGTATTCGACCGTTAAAACTATCTGCATACGTCGATTTGATAAAAATAAAAATTCAACATTAAAAAAAATATGATAGGTGAGAGAACGGACTCAGGAACTGCTCTATAGTGTATATGTAGTGTATAGGTGTGGGGCAGTAGTAGGACAGAGACTTGGGATTGGGTGGTGTATATTTTGGAAGAATATTGTGATTTTTTAAATTTAGTTTTGTTTGTTTTAATGGGAAGAATTGCAGCATGTTTGTATGCAGGATTGAATGAGCCAGTAGAGAGTGGGAAATTGATGATGCAGGGGAGGAGAGGATCTGATCCTGTGCCCAAGCACAGGGGTGGCCTTAGACAGGAGCAGGACCATCTGTCACCACTGGTGTGAAGGCAGAGGATACAGGTACAGAGGTGGGGTGTTGTGGCATGCTGATGCAGTTCTCATGTGAGTCCTTGCTTTTTTCTGAGTGAGAAATAAATAAGCTCATCACTTAACAGTGGGGAGTGGGGAGGGATTGAAGGTGTGAGGAGAGAGAAGAAAGTGAGAAATAGCCCTCTCATGAGGTATGAGAATAAACTGCCTCGATACAGTGTCGGAGACCACTACGGCCTGTGCTCATCAACGTAAAGAGCAAGAGTTCCAGCACTCGGGCAGCAGCACGTGGATGTAAAATGTTCTAGAAGGAAATGCAACAAAATATCTGCATGTGTGAGGTTTATGGGTTATTTTTATTTCATTTAATATTTTCAGCATTTTAAAATTTTTCTGTACTGACTATATACTGCATTATAATCATAAAAAAAACCCCACTATGTTTAAAATTTTAAAAGGGAAGCAGATGGGTAGGAAAGTCCAGAGCTCGGGGCACAGAGCTGGAAGTGCTGGGCTCCACGTCTGGGCAAAGAACTCACAGAGCCTTGTCTCCATTTCTCAGGACGCTGTTCTCTGTGGAGACCAAACAGGATCTTTCCTTTCTTTTTGAGATGTGATCATTTTTTACTATCTTGTCACCTCTTTGATGCTTTAACAAGATGGTTTTTGTATTTTTCATGGCATTTTTAACCATTATCAGAGGGAGGATTTGTCCATATAATCTAGCCCACCTTTTCCAGAAATGGGAATTCTATGGCAAAATAGTTCAGTGAAATGATAGTTGGCCCCAGAGTAGAGGATCACAATCAGAATCTTTTCTTTTTAATAATTTTTAAAAATTGTGATAAATTATACACAACATAATATTTACCATGCTAACCATTTTCAAGTGTACAGTTCAGTGGCATTAAGTACATTTACACTGTTGTGCAATCATCACCACCATTCATCCACAGAAATTTTTTCATCTTGCAAATCTGAAACTGTACCCAATAAACAATAATGCCCCATCCCCCTCTCCCCTCAGCCCCTGGCAACCACAATTCTACTTTCTGTCTCGATGAATTTGACTACACTGAGGGCCTCATATGAGTGGAATCATACAGTACTTGGCTTTTTGTGACTGGCTTGTTTCACTTAACATAATCTCTTCAAAGTTCATCCATGTTGTAGCATGTATCAGAATTTTCTTCCTTTTTAAAGCTGAATAATATTCCATTGTATGTATATGTCATATTTTGTTTATCCATTCATCTGTTAGACACTTGGGTTGCTTCTATCTTTTAGCTATTGTGAATAATAAACATGAGGATTTTTGCATTTATATTTGTCAGGGATATTGGTCTGTAGTTTTCTTTTCTTGTAGGGTCTTTGTCTGGCTTTGATATCAGGGTAACACTGGCCTTATGGATAACTTTGGAAATGCTCTCTTAGATGTTTTACCAGAGTTTGAGGAAGATTGGTGCTAATTCTTCTTTAAATATTACATGGCATTCACCAGTGAAACCATCTGGTCCTAGGCTTTTCTTTGTTGAGATGTTTTGGATTACTGATTGAATCTCCTTACTAGTTATAGGTCTGTTCAGATTTTCTATTTCTTCATGACTCAGTCTTGGCAGGTTTACGTTTCTAGGAATTTATTCATTTCATTTAGGTTATATAATTTGTTGGCATACAATTGTTCATAGTATTCTCTTATAATCTTTTATATTTCCATAACATCACTTGTAATGTTCTCTCTTTCATTTCTGATTTTAGTTGAGTCTTTTCTATTTTTCTTGGTTAGTTTAGCTTAAGATTTGTCAATTATGTTGATCTTTTCAAGAATTTTGTATTTGGGATAGAGCCACAGCATGGCTTGATGAGTGGTTTGTAGGTCTGTGCCCAGGATCTGAACCCGCAAACCCTGGGCCACCAAAGCAGAGTGCGTGAACTTAACCTCTATGCCACTAGGCTGGCTTCTCTTAACAATCTTTTTTATTTCTATAAAATCAGTTGTAATGTTCCCTCTTTCATTTCTGGTTTTAACTGAGTCTTCTCTCTATTTTCATGGATGTTAGCTCAGGGCTGATTTTCCTGATATTTTCAAAGAATCAAGTTTTGGTTTTGTTCATGTTCTCTAACATTTTTCTTTTCTCTATTTTATTTATCTCTTCTCTAATCTTTATTATTTCTTTCCTTCTGCTAGCTTTGGGTTTAGTTTTTTTTTTTTTCCTAGTTCCTTATTGTAAAGTTAGGTTGCTTATTTGAGACCTTTCTTTGTTTTTAGTTCATTTTTAATTGTGGTAACAAAGACATAACATTAAATTAACCATATTAAACATTTTAAGTGTACAGTTCAGTAGTGTTCAGTAGTATAATCACATTGTTATGCAACAGATCTCTAGAACTTTTTCATTTGCAAAGCTTAAACTCTATACCCATTAAACACTAATGTCCCCTCCCCCATTCCTTTATAAGGCTGAATAATATTCCATTGTGTGTATATACCACATTTTATTTATCCATTCATATGTTGGTGAACACTTGGTTCTTTCCCAAGTGAAGCAAGAAATAGAAGAAATAACTATTGCAAATAATGCTATTACGGCTATTGTGAATAATGCTGCTATAAACATTGATGTACAACTATTCCATCAAGATCCTGATTTCAATTTATTTGGGTACATACCCAGAAGTGGGATTGCTGGATCATATGGTGTTCCTATTTTTATTTTTTTAGGAATCTCCATACCGTTTTCCATAGCAGCTGCATCATTTTACATTTCTACTTACAGTGTAAAAAGGTTCTAATTTCTCCACATCCTTGCCATCACTTGTTATCTTTTGTTTGATAATAGCTGTCCTAACAGGTGTGAGGTGATATCTCATTGTGGTTTTGATTTCCATTTTCCTAATGACTAGTGATGCTGAGTATCTTTTCATGTATTTGTTAGTCATTTGAATATCTTCTTTGGAGAAATATCTATTCAAGTGCTTTGCTCATTTTTGAATTGGGTGGGTTTTTGTTGTTGAGTGGTAGGAGATCTTTATGTATTCTGAATATCAATCCCTTATCAGATAATGTGATCTGCAAATACTTTCTCCCATTCCACAGGTTGCCTTTACACGTTGTTGATTGTGTCCTTTGGTGCACAGAAGTTTTAAAATTTGATGTACTCCATATCTTTTTTTTTTTTTGTAGTCTGTGTTTTGGGTGTCATAGCCATGAAATTACTGCCAAATCCAATATCATAAATATTTCCCTTATATTTTCCTCTAAGAGTTTTATAGTTTTAGCTCTTGAAGTTAGGTCTTTGTCCCATTTTGAGCTAATTTTTATATATAGTGTAAGGTGGCATTCCAACTTCATTCTTTTGTATGTGGATATCCAGTTTTCCTATTACCATTTGTTGAAAAGACTGTTCTTTCCCCATTGAATGGTCTTGGCACCCTTGTCAAAAATCATTTGACCATATACTCAAGAGTTATTTCTGGGCTCTCCATTCTGTTCCATCAGTCTATATGTCTGTCTTTCTGCTAGTACCACACTGGTTTGGTTTCTGTAGCTTTGTAATAAGTTTTGAAATCAGGAAGTGTGAGACCTTCAATTTTGTCCTTCTTTTTCAAAATGGTTTTTGGCTATTCTGGGTCCCTTAAGATTCCATACGAATTTGAGGATGGGTTCTTCTACTTCTGCAGAAAACACTGTTGGGATTTTGATGGGGATTGCATTAAATACGTAGATTGCTTTGGGGAGTACTGACATCTTAACAATATTAAGTCTTCCAATCTATGAATGCAGGATGTCTTTCCATTTATTTGCATCTTTTTAAATTTCTTTCAGCAATGTTTTGTAGTTTTCAGTGTACAAATTTTTTGCCTCCATGCTTAAGTTTATTACTAAGTGTTTTATTTTATTATTATTTTTTTTTTGTGAGGAAAATCAGCCCTGAGCTAACATCCGTGCTAATCCTCCTCTTTTTGCTGAGGAAGACTGGCTCTGAGCTAACATCTAGTGCCAATCCTCCTCCTTTTTTTTCCCCCCAAAGACCCAGTAGATAATTGTATGTCATAGCTGCACATCCTTCTAGTCGCTGTATGTGGGACGCGGCCTCAGCATGGCCAGAGAAGCGGTGCGTCGGTGCCCGCCTGGGATCCGAACCGGGGCCGCCAGTAGCGGAGCGTGCGCACTTAACCGCTAAGCCACCGGGCCAGCCCCAATTACTAAGTATTTTATTGTTTTTGATGGTATTGTAAACGGAACTGTTTTCTTAATTTTCAGATTGTTCACTTTTAGTGTACAGAAACACAACTAATTTTTGTGTGATGATTTTGTATTCTGCTGCTTTGCTGAATTTATTTATTAATTCTAACAGCTTTTTATGTGGGGGGAATCTTTAGTGTTTTCTACATATAAGATCATATCATCTGTAACCAGAAATAATTTTACTTCTTCCTTTCCAGTTTGGATGCCTTTTATTTCTTTATCTTGTTTAATTGCTCTGGCTAGGACTTCCAGTACTACGTTGAACAGAAATGGTGAAAGCAGGCATCCTTGTCTTGTTCCTGATTTTAGAGGAAAAGCTTTTAGTCTCTCACCATTGCGTATGATATTTGCTGTGAGCTTTTCATATACGGCCTTTATTATGTTGGAGTACTTTCCTTCTATTCCTAGTTGGTTAAGTGTTTTTATCATGAAAGCGTGTTGAATCTTGTCAAATGGTTTTTCAGTATCAATTGATATGATCATGTGGGGATTTTTTTGTCACTCTGTTCATGTGGTGTATTACATAGATTGATTTTTGTATGTTGAACCATTATTGGAGGAATTCCATTCCATTGCATGAATGAATCCAACTTGATCATGGTGCATAATCTTTTTAATGTGCTGTTGAATTCCGTTGGCTAGTATTTTGTTGAAGATTTTTTTGCATCAATATTCATTAGGAATATTATCTGCAGTTTTCTTGTAGTGTCTTTGGCTTTGACCAAGGTAATGCTGGCCTTATAGAAGGAGTTTAGAAGTGTTCTTTCTTCTTAGATTTTTTGCAAGAGTTTGAGGAGGATTAGTGCTCATTCTTGAAATATTTTATAGAATTCACCAGTGAAGCCATCTGTTCCTAGGCTTTTCTTTGTTGGGAGGTTTTGGATTACTGCTTGAACCTCTTTAATAGTTATAGATCTGTTCAGATTTTCTATTTCTTCATGATTCAGCCCTAGTAGGTTGTGTGTTTCTAGGAATTTATCCATTTCATTTAGGCTCTCTAATTTTTTGGTGTACAATTGTTCATAACGTTCTCTTATAATCCTTTTTATTTCTGTAAAATCAATTGTAATGTCCCCTATTTCTTTTCCAAATTTAGTTATGTGAGTCTTCTCTCATTTTTTATTAGCCAATGTAGCTAAAAGTTTGTCAATTTTGTTGATCATCATTTCAAAGAACCTATTTTGGTTTCATTGATTTTCTCTACTGTTTTTCTATTTCTTATTTTATTTATCTTTGTTCTAAGCGTCATTATTTTCTTTCTTCTATTAGCTTTGGGCTTAGTTTGCTCCTCTTTTTCTAGTTCCTTAAGTTGTAAAGTTGATTTGAGATCTTCTTTTTTTTTTTTTTTTTGGTGAGGAGATCAGCCCTGTGCTAACATCTGCCAATCCTCCTCTTTTTTTGCCGAGGAAGACTGGCCCTAGGCTAACATCTGTGCCCATCTTTCTCCACTTTATATGGGATGCCGCCACAGCATGGCTTACCAAGCAGTGCGTCAGTGCACGCCCGGGATCTGAACTGGCAAACCCCGGGCCGCCGCAGCGGAGCGTGCTCACTTAACTGCTTGCGCCACTGGGCGGGCCCCTTCTTCTTCTTTTTTTAATGAAAGCATTTACAGCTATAAATTTCCCTTTTAGGACTGCTTTCATGGCATCCCATAAGTTTGGGTATGTTGCGTTTTCATTATCCGAAGCATTAGGCACACTTTTAATTAGAATACAGAAAAGAATCATACTCTTAATCATTAAATGGCATCAACAACTCCAGAAAGTTACCTGCTACAATGAGTTTGATAGAAAATATAATGGTTCAACATTGTAGTGTGTGACAGCTAGAAATCATGATAAAAAGGTCATATAGAATTTTATTATTGTCACACTAACAATGAAGATTGCTTTCATGATAATCATGTTAGAGTTGAGTATTTTTATTTGCACATTGGTTACAACTTCTATTGCAAAGGAAAAATTCTATCGTCTTTTTTTCAAACATAAATACACAGAGCAATTTTGCTGCAGGAAACTTGTGCAAACCAATATAAGATCTCAATTTTTCACAAGATACATAAAACAGGAACAAAACAGCCTTTTTAATTTTTGAAGACTGGAATGTTGACACTTAAAATAGGCAACAGTTCTTCCTTCCTGTGATCTGGCTTAGACCTGCTGCTAACGATGGGTCTAGAATCAGACAGAATTTCTTTTTTAGGCTTTTTTTTTCCTGCTTATGTTTCTCTATTTATCTGTCCAATAAGTCTCTCATTAGTGTTAATCTTTGACTTTAAAAAATATTCTAAAGAGGAACAGTTTCACCATTGTCTTGCTGAATTCTGACCCTGTTCTTTCATAATTACTTACTCATATTTCAGTTCACATTTATTTTTAACCAAAATCATTGGAATGTCCTCTACATCCTTAACCCATAAAATCTGTTCCCTTGGGTCCTATAAATTGTTAAAAATGGACTGAATTGTAATAGAATACACTAGTTAAAACCGTTGGCCACTCATCATATAGAAAAAATCTGGTTGCAAATTGCTTTGTCCCTGCTATATCGAGGATTTGAACATACAAACTTGGCAATCTATTTCTGTAGTCGGATTTTTTTCTGCTGCTTATAGCTAAGACTGCTAATTTAATATTAAGTTAAATACCTGTTTCTATCATCTCAAAACCAGCTGACACAAGACTTACTTCAGGGCCAAGTGATTTCCAAAAACTCATATACGCCTGAACCTCACTGGTTCTTATTCCCCACTTCTTACTGCAAGTTTTATAGGAACATAGCAGAAGTAAATAAACCAATTCCTATTGCAGATATCTTAAATTTTAATCAGGCATGAATTGCATCAAAATATTTACTGTTTTCTCAGCTGCTTAGAAAGATGGCAGGAGAAATTATGTGACAGGAAAGGTGCTTTAGAAATCGATATGGATGTTGTAATCAATTACTGTTAGTGGCAGGGGCTGCAATCCTATGACATAGTCACTCGTTCTCATATCTTTGTCTCAGTGGCAGATGAGGGACCAAATCAAAAGCAACAGAATAGAACGATTAATATTAGCACATATTTTGATAAGTACTTCAAAGACTTTTCAACCCTTCCCTGTAGAGAAAGCAGATCAAGTATTATAATTCTCATTTTAGAGACGAAGCAGAGAGGATAAGAGACTCCTGACTCTATCACACTGCTCCAGTCATCTAAGGGCATTCAGAAACCCAGCAGGACAGTCTAGCTGAGGCAGAAAGTTAGGAATAATGTACAGGAATAGGGATAAATGAAGAAACCTAGGGCTGTGCCCATGAAGTCTTCTCTCAGGGTCTCAGTGTAAGTCTGGATCTCATGCAATTAAGCCACAGGAAAGGGAAAATTCTCCCAGTGAGGGAAGATGGGAATTCACAGATAAACTCTAGAGTTCTAGCATTGGTAAAGATTACCTTCCCACCAGGTAATCCAAAGCAACTCCAATCTGCCTTGGACAGTAGGACAGGATCTGGAAAGGCTCAGAGCTAGTATATATATATATATATATGTATATATATATATATATATATATACATATATATATAGACTCTAGCTGAAGACACCTGCAGAATCCAGAATCCCTCCTCAGAGGTGAAGTTGCAAAATCCTCTTCTCACCACTTACTCTCTTGCCACCCTACCATGCAGAATTTGGGCCATATTCTATTTTCCTGAGACCATCCCTCCTTCAACTCTTCATTCTCATTTCTATATCCAGTGAACTATAGCCATCAGTGATGCCTGTGAATCCACCAAGATAACTACTGCCAAACACACCTCTGGCTCTACCCATGTATTTCACTCCTTCTTCTTCCTCCTCTGTTCCCCACCATATCCTATCTACTTTCACTTCCCAGTACACTTTTCCCCAGATGAAGCCCTTACTGCCCAGCACACCAGGATCAAATTGCTGACCATATTGGTATTTGTTCATCCACAAGCCAGTGAATATCATATTCTTTCCATTCAGCGATGCTGAGAAATAGCCATCGGCTGTCTGGGAATTCAGGATGATCCTCACTGTGGGGACAAGGGGATAAAAGTGTGGCATTATAAAAGATATCGAAGGAGATATGTCTCAGGTTCTGGGGCCTTTTGACAACGGTGGGAGACTCTCTTTGGGGACCAGGACAGAGATTGCTTTAGACCTTGTGCTCATACTCTTAGCAATCACAGCCAGAGAATGGAGAGAACACAGGGAGAAAATTCAAAGGCATAGGCAGCATGATGAGACTGGGTGGGGGGAGGCGGCAGGTGGCGAGGAGAGGGACTGGGATCATTACAGCCAAGGAAAGGTTCGTGGTTTTGAAATCTGAAACCTCAGGATAAAGAATTTGGATACATTAGCCACCGCAGGACCTTCCTGTTTAAAGAGCTGATCCATAAGTAAAGGAGCTTCACAGGAAAGCTGCAATTTGGGGTAGGAGAGTTTACTGTGAGGCAAACATCAACCACTATTCCCTCCAGCTACTCACTTGTCTTACATTCCAGATCCCTCATCAATTTTCCTAGAGTGAAAGAAGAAAAAGACAGTAAGCAATTCTGACACCACATCTTTCTAGGTCAAATTCTCTTGCTGTTGGCTAATACAACTTTAAAAGGTGACAGGGCACCATGAAAACTCAAGTGAAATACAGAAATCAATGCAGGAGACACCCAGAGTTGTCCAGTTCAAAGTAGTTCATTCAAGTATCCATGCCAACATCTGCTGAACACACCTAGTGCTTCATTAACGAGTACCTTTGGGCATATTCTCTGTTCCTTAACTAATTCATGGACTTCTAGTCTTAAATCACGCTATTTATCTCCACTCTCAAAGAGATCTCTTAGAGCTTAATTCTCCCAGCATTCTTTTTTTTTATTTTATTTTTTAATTTTATTTATTTATTTTTTTGTGAGGAAGATCAGCTCTGAGCTAACATCCATGCCAATCCTCCTCTTTTTTTTTTTTTTTTTGCTGAGGAAGACTGGCCCTGGGCTAACATCTGTGCCTGTCTTCCTCCACTTTATATGGGATGCCGCCACAGCATGGCCTGACAAGTGGTGCATTGGTGCACGCCCGGGATCCGAACCCGGGCTGCCAGCAGCAGAGTGCTCACACTTAACCACTACACCACAGAGCCAGCCCCTCCCAGTATTCTTTTTAAAATTTTTTTTTTATTTTTAATTGTGGTAAAAAACGTAACATAAAATTTACCATCTTTATCATTTTTAAGTGTGAAGTTCAGTAGTGTTAAGTATATTTACATTGTTGTGCAACGAATTTCCAGAACTTTTCCATCCTGCAAAACTGAAACTCTGTACCCATTAAGCAACAACTCCTCATTTCCCCCTCCTCCCAACTCCTGGTAACCACCATTTTACTTTCTGTCTTTGGATTTGATTACTTTAGATACTTCATATAAATATAATTATACAGTATTTGGCTTTCTGTGACTGGCTCATTTCACTTAGTATATTGTTCACATATATATAGTATGTTGTAGCAAGTGTCAGAATTTTTTCCTTTTTTAGGCTGAATTATATTCCATTGTATGTATATACCATATTTCATTTATCCATTCATCCATTGATGGGCATTTGGGTTGCTTTTACTTCTTGGCTATTGTGAATGCTGCTGCTATGAACATGGGTGTGCAAATATCTCTTCAAAACCCTACGTTCAATTCTTTGGGAAATGGGATTGCTGGGTCATATGGTAATTCTATGTTTAATTTTTTGAGGAACTGGCATACTGCTTTCTGTAGCCTCCCAATATTCTTTTACTTCACTTTTGAATATGAAACATCTTTTTACCAACTCTGGGACCTATTGACTATGATTCTACCGTAGACTAGGTAACATTCTTAGACTGTCATGTGGAAATACTCCCTGGTTTGGATTTACTTAGATTCCCTCCTGAATGTCCCTGCCTGGTGTGAATGACCTGCACAATAGCAAGGAACTCCAAGGCCAGAACCAAAACCTAAGGAAACATTATAGAGAAAGAAAGGTTTTTCTAGGCTTAGAACCCCTTCCTTCACCCATTCCTTTACCATGGAATCCTCTGAGGCCTTTCTCTAAAGAAAGAAGTTTATCTGAAAATTCTTCTACCCGCTTTTTGATTGCAGGACTAGTAGGCTTTTCAATCTAGAACTTCTTCTGGGGATATCTAGAAAAAATAAGTCACAGTGGCAACTATTGAGAGACAGGCATGATTTCCCACCACGATCACATACATACATACACACACACACACACACACACACACACACACACACATTAGCAATGGACCAAAAGGGCAGAGAGTAAAAGCTGTATTTCCATGTGGTCAGTTCCAAAATCAGAGTCAAAGAGTAAGATATATAGAGTTCTAAAGAAAGGACCATGATCCAAGTATTCTCTACTCACCAATATATCATTTATGTATGATGTTAAAAAAAGAAAGAAAGCCATTTTCTGCCTTGGAAGGTATTTGAAACATGACACTAATATTTCAACTTCTAAAAAACTTACCTGAGGATATATACGAGATAAATTTAAATTAACATAAAGCTTTGAACTTAAAATAAAGATATAGTTGAGCAGAGACACCTAAGCTGAATACAAAATGAAAGAAATCTGAGGTCTTGATCTTATCACATAAAATTGAATTCAAGGCAGAAAAATATTAAATAAGACAACAGAGGGTATTTTATGTTACTAAGAATATTATAATCCACAATTAAGATGCACCTCTCCTTAAAGGTCATGCAGAAAAAAAGCATCAATATATAAAAAGCAAAAGCTATAAGAATAGAAGAAAAATAGGCAAAAATCCATTGCTAGTAGGAACCTTTGACCTCTCTAGTCCATGACATATTAAGAAGTCAAAAAACAAGTATCACATCTATGGACAGCTAATTTTTGACAAAGGAGCCAAGAACATACAATGGAAAAAGGAAAGTCTCTTCAACAATTGGTGCTGGGAAAACTGGACAGCCACATGCAAAAAAGTGAAAGTAGACCATCTTCTTATACCATACACAAAAATGAACTCAAAATGGATTAAAGACTTGAAAGTAAGACCTGAAACCATGAAACTTCTGGAAGAAAACATAGGAAGTATGCTCTTTGACATCGGTCTTAGCAACATATTTTCAAGCACCATGTCTGACTGAGCAAGAGAAACAATAGAAAAAATAAACAAATGGGGCTACATCAAACTAAAAAGCTTCTGCACAGCAAAGGAAACCATCAACAAAACGAAAAGACAACCTAACAAGTGGGAAAAGATATTTGCAAACCATATATCTGATAAGGGGTTAATCTCCAAAATATATAAAGAACTCATACATCTCAACAACAAAAAAACTAACAACCCAATTAAAAAATGGGCAAAAGACCTAAACAGAAATTTCTCCAAAGAAGATATACAAATGGTCAACAGGCACATGAAAAGATGTTTAACATCATTACCTATCAGGGAAATGCAAATCAAAACTACAACGTGATATCACCTCACAACCATCAAAATGGCTATAATTAACAAGACAGGAAACAACATGTGTTGGAGAGGATGTGGAGAGACGGGAACTCTCATACACTGCTGGCGGGAGTGCAAACTGGTACAGCCACTATGGAAAACAGTATGGAGATTTCTCAAAAAATTAAGGATAGAACTACCATACAATCCAGCTATTCCACTGCTGAGTATTTATCCAAAGAACATGAAAACACCAACGTGTTTTCACGGTTGGGTACATGCATCCCTGTGCTCACTGCAGCATTATTCACAATAGCCAAGACTTGGAAGCAGCCTAAGTGCCCATCAAGGGATGAACGGATGAAGAAGATGTGGTATATATACACAATGGAATACTCCTCAGCCATAAGAAACCATGAAATCCAGCAATTTGTGACAACGTGGATGGACACTGAAGGTATTATGTTAAGTGAAATAAGTCAGAGGGAGAAGGTCAAATACCATATGACCTCACTCATAAGTAGAAGATAAAAACAACAACAAGCAAACACATAGAGACAGAGATTGGATTGGTGGTTACCAGAGTGGAAGAGGGGAGAGAGGAGGGTGAAAGGGATGATTAGGCACATGTGTGTGGTGATGGATTGTAATTAGTATTTGGGTGGTAACCATGATGTAATCTATGCAGAAATAGAAGTATAATGATGTACACCTGAAATTTACACAATGTTATAAACCAACATTACCGCAATAACAAAAATTAAAAAATAAAATAAAATAAAAAAATAACAACAACAAAGGAAGCAAGTATCAATATAAATAATAACAAAATTACTAAGGAAAACCTCATGGAGATATATCAAATCCTATTCCAAGAAAATAGAGGCTGCACCTTCTTTTCAAATGTTTGAAACTGTCACAAAAATTTACAACACATAACACAGAAAGCCTCAAGAAAGTCCAAAAGATAGAAAATAGCAACAACCTTGTCTGATCACAAGATTTAAAAACTACGAAGCATAAAACTATTAGGGAAAAAACCTCAGCACCACTGACAAATATCATCTTTCTTAAACAAATCTTATGTTAAATAGCAAATCAAATTCAAAATTTCAAAATATCTAGAAAACAATAAAAATACCATACGCTAGAAATTATGGTATACAACAAAAGCAGGGCTCATAGACAAAAACCAAAAACCAAAAACCAAAAACCAAAAAAAAAAACACCAACAAAATCAAAGAACCAACAAAAACAAAAATAATTTCTATTAAAAATAGGGGAAAAAAGGCAGGCAACTAGAGGAGACAAAAGTAGAAATACACAAAATAAGAAGTAAAAAAATATTCAGATGTAAAAGAAAAACTAAATTTAAGGACATTATTTGGACCAACTATGCAAATACTTTTGAAAATATGAAGGAAAATGGTGATTTTCTAGGAGATATAAATACTAAATATTCCAATTAAAAATTGTCAGAATGGATTTATTAAAAAAGAAAGCAAAATTTTATGTTGCTTATAAGAAACATAAAAATAACAATGCAGAAAGGTTGAGAGTTAAAGGATAAAAAAAGAAATACCATGCAAACACTAACCAAAAGAAAGCTGGAATAACTTTAGTAATATCAGACAGAATACTTTAGGGCAAGAAATATTACCCGTTCTGTATCTCCCTTATTTTTTTGTAATTACTCTAAGCTAAGTGTCTGGCCAGTCTCCCCAGCCACAATCTGGTAACCTATCTCATTACGCTCCTTTCTACCCAGTGTTTGGTCCACAGTAAATGCTCAGTATATGCAATAGTCCTGGATGTCTCTGAAGATGAATTGTGTCTTATCAAACTACCTGCCTATTCTCTGTTCAAAGCTTCTATGTATCTTGTGGGTATGATTTTGAAAACTGTCAGTGTCAAATGTCTAACACACATTTCCTCAGACCCACTGCCAGAGAAATCATTATCCCTAGGACCCATATAAGTGTCCTCTTCTTGTGGATGGGCAGAGAGCAGGAAACCATCACTAACGAGCATGGAGGAAAATCTGATGATGATATATGCTCTATAGACTATGGGAGAAACTGTGGCCAGGAGTGGCAGCTGGGAACCAGGTAGGAATAGGAAAAATGAAAGAAAATTGAGTTTTAGAAACAAATGTAGATTCTAAATTTTCTGTAATATCTCCCATAATCTCCTCCCATTTCATTTCTCTCTCAGCCCATTACCATCCTAACGTAAGTTCCATGACAATTTTTCTAGAACTCCCTCCCCGATTCCTTGGAATAACTCTCAACTTACCCTACTAGAAGAACCTCTCTTCCCTCCAAGTAATCCCCTTGCTAGCCCTTGTCAGATTGCAGTAAGTTAAGATGAGAGAAAGAGAAAACAAAGGGACACCTAAGTGGTTAAAAAAAAAACCAAGCAGCACTTACCTGCTTATTATGTCACTTGGGTCCTGCAAAGGAAGAGAACAGACTGTCATGGAAATAAAGTTCCCAGGAGCCAACAGCATTCCCTACTGTGGCTCCCTGGCGAATGGGGACATAACAGGATGATACAGAGAATTATTCTGATGGGCCTGGACCTGTTCTGTTCTTCACTATAGTATCAGTTTATAGGGACACATGTTTCTTGTTCCTTTCCTCCATTTGAGTTCTAAACTATCCCCTCCAAGAAACCAACCTTGATCTATTAAGAATTCTATTGTCTATCAGGTTAAGACTGAAATCTCAGTCTGCCTTGGAAGGCCTCTACTCAGTTGGTCCCATCTTACCAATCTCATCTTCCCTTTAACTTCTTCCTCACTTAAACTCACTCCTCAGAAAGACAGCTCCTGGGGCCGGCCTTGTAGCTTAGCTGTTAAGTGCGCGCGCTCCGCTACTGGCAGCCTGGATTCGGATCCTGGGCACGCACCAACGTACTGCTTCTCTGGCCATGCTGAGGCGGAGTCCCACGTACAGCTGAACTAGAAGGATGTGCAACTATGACATACAACTATCTACTGGGGCTTTGGGGACAAAAAGGAGGAGGATTGGCACTAGATGTTAGCTCAGGGCTGATCTTCCGCAAAAAAAAAAAAAAAAAGAAAAAGACAGCTTCACTGTATGTACCTTTCCTATCTTCCAATCTATCTTCCTATTCCTATCTTCCTCAGCACCTACACCCATCTTTTTATTATCACATTCCTTAAGTTTATTATCATATTCCTTTATCTCATTCCTACCAATGCACCTCCACCAAATGGAATGTTCAGCCCCTCCTTTCTGCTAATCCAAATCTTTACATTTTCTTCAAGGCCAACCTTAAGAGCCTCATCTTCCGCGAAGCTTTCCCTGACTAAACTCTAGCCTTTTCCAGGATTCCTGTGGCTTCCAGTCTGACCACAAGATTTAACACTCAATTATTTGTTGTAATTATATGTATATACAGATCTTGTTATCTCATTGTACGGTCTGTGCATATTACGGTGCCCTGCCCACTACAATCTGGGACTTAAAAACCTATTGGTTGGCTAATTAACTTATCAAGGAACTCAATAAATGAGAATAAAACCTTGTCTCTCCTGACTTCTGGTCCAAATCTCATGCTAATGGAGAAGGCACACTGCAGCCTAGAACAAGGGGACTCAGGCATAGTTTAGTTGGTCCCTCATCTGCAAATGTTCAAGTGCTGGATGCCAAGGCTTCTTCTCCAACTCGGAAATCAGGGTCCCAAGCCAGGGGACCTCCTCAGAGCCCTTGGTGACATAGCTGTTCATCCCTTCAGTGAGCTCTTGCTCCGTCCCCTCCAGCCAATCTAACAAGTACTGCTCCCTTTCTCTCAAGAACTGATGGCCCTGTTCATACACTGATACTATGTCTTGCCTGTGGTTCTGGAATTTTGTCTACAGTAAAGGCAGAAAGAGAAACGGGATTTTTTTCTGAAAGGCTAGGAAACACCAAACATTTGTGAGATCTTCTGGGAATGAGTTCAGAACAGGAAACCCTTCGATCACCCTCCCTCTCCCCATCCTTCAATATCCCCCACACTCCCACCCCATGCACATTACACAGAACATTCACTTGAGACTCCTCTTGCCAGCAGAGCCTGAGTCTCATCTTTTCCCATAGACTGAAAATTCTGAATCCTATCCCTGTCTCCCTTCAGAATCTTCAGATGGTTTAGAATTTTACCCTATGGAATTAAACATGAATAATCTCAAGATGAAGAAGAAAATATCCTCAATAAGAAAGGAGAGATGCAAAATGACTCCAGAGTGAAATCAGATAGCGTTTGACCTTATGTAGTATAATAATAGTCGTGTGGAATAGTTCCATTCTAGTTGATGAAAAAGAAGCAAAGTGAGTGAGTGCTATGTTGGCTTAGAGCAGTTTCTCAGAAGTGAGATAAAACAATATTTTATTACCATTACAACTATTAAGACTTATGGTGTAGTGTTTATTTATATTTACACTCTCTTTCCAGCAAAAATATAGACAATCTATCTTAAAATTAATAGCATAGAAATAAAAAAAGAAAAGCAACAGAAAAAGTTACGGAAATTATATATACTAACTCCAAATTATTAAGAGAATGACTAAATTGGTTTTAAGCTTTCTGTTAGCCAAGGAAAAAAGGGAAACAATAAAACGTATAATTCTTCCTTCACAGTCAAGAGGAAACATACTAGTACCTCAGAGGAAATAATATTTTCCCTGAGATTAAATTCTGAGAGAAAATTTATACAGGAGGTTTTATACAGGATGCAATATTCTCAAAAATATACGTATTTTTTTTGGTGAGGAAGATTGCCCCTAAGCTAACATCTCTTGCCAATCTTCCTATTTTTGCTTGAGGAAGAGTGGCCCTGAGCTAACATGTGTGCCCATCTCCCTCTACTTTATATATGGGATGCCACCCCAGCACAGCTTGATGAGCAGTGCATAGGTCCACACCCGGGATCCTGCCCATGAACCCCAGACTGCCGAGGCAGAGTGTGAGAACTTAACCACTAGGCAACCAGGCCGGCCCCTCTCGAAAATATTTTTACATTTATGTGCTGGAGAACACACCATCTGAAGTTATTTATCAAGAGGGCCATCAAGAATGCTAGTATTCTATATTGGTGGTTGAGACCTGATCTGAATGCTTCAGAAACTAAAATATCAAGCTAATGGGACAGACTTACCATTATACAAAGATATGGAAACACGCCAATTTTATAATCCAAATTCAAAGGGTAACACTTTACCAAGAACTTTGCATGCTAAAGAAGCAGAAGATAAAAACAACAACAAATAAACACATAGAGACAGACATTGGATTGGTGGTTACCAGACGGGAGGAGGGGAGGGAGGGAGGCGAAAGGGATGATTAGGCACATGTGTGTGGTGATGGACTGTAGTTAGTATTTGGGTGGTGAACATGATGTAATCCACACAGAAATAGAAGTATAATGATGTATGCCTGAAATTTATACAAGGTTACAAACCAATGTTACTGCAATAAAAAAAAAAAAAAGAATTTGGACCTTGAACTTACACCTGTTAGGGTGGCTATTATTTAAAAAAAAAAAAAAAAAAAAGATAAGTAGTGGTGAAGATGTAAAGGGAACTCTGGTACACTGTTGATGGGAATGTAAACTGGTGCAGGCATTATGGAAAACATTATGTGTGTTTCTCAAAAAATTAAAAATAGAACTACCAGGGGCCGGCCAGGTGGCGCAAGCAGTTAAGTGCGCGCACTCCGCTGCGGCGGCCGGGGGTTCGCGGGTTCGGATCCCGAGCACGCACTGACACACCGCTTGGCGTGCCATGCTGTGGCAGCATCCCATATAAAGTGGAGGAAGATGGGCATGGATGTTAGCCCAGGGCCAGTCTTCCTCAGCAAAAAGAGGAGGATTGGCAGATGTTAGCTCAGGGCCAATCTTCCTCTCAAAAAAACAAAAAAATAGAACTACTATATTATCCAGCAATCCCACTTCTAGATTATCCAAGGGACTTGAAATCAGGATCTCAAACAGATATCTGCACTCCCACGTTCATTGCAACATTATTTACAATAACCAAGATATGGGAACAATCTAAATGTCCATCAATGGATAAATGGATCAAGAAAATGGGATATATAGATATAACAGAATATAACTCAGCCTTAAAAAAGAAGGAAATCCTGCCATTTGCAACAACATGGATGGACCTGGAGAACACTATGCTAAGTGAAATAAGCCAGATACAGAAAGACAAATACTGTATACTCTCACTTATATATGGAATCTAAAAATAGTCAAACTCATAGAAGCAGAGAGTATAATGATGGTTGCCAGCAGCTGGGCGGGGCGGGAGGAGGAATGAGGAGGTGATGGTCAAAGAGTAAAAGTTTCTGTTATGCAACATAAATAAGTTCTGGAGATCTACCATACAGCATAGTGCCTACAGCAAATAATATCGTACCGTGTACTTAAAATTTGCTAAGAGGATAGATCTATGCTAAGTGTTCATATCACACACACACACACACACACAAAATAACAATAAAGGGGGTGGGAGGAAACTTCAGTAGGTGACGGATATGTCTATGGCCTTGATGGTAGTGATGGTTTCACAGGTGTACACTTATCCCCAAACTCATCAAATTGTATACATTAAATATGTACAGCTTTTTACATGTCAATCATACTTCAATAAACTGTTTATCAAACAAAATTTTGGATCTTATCCTGAAGATACCACAGAACTTTTTTGGCTACAAGAACAGAGTTGGGGTCAATCAGGATTCTCACCCGATAAGGCTGTGCAGCCTCCTCCAGGAGAACAGCAGTGTGACGCCTGTGATCCTGGGACTCCCCAGACACAACACACAGTATCTGCTGGCCATCCTTGCAGTAGTAATGTGGCTTCTCCAGATGTTGCCCACATAGCTTCTCTGCTCTTTGCTCAAGTGATCTTTCCTCTCTGGGTTGTCTCTCCTCATCTACCTTCATCCTCCAGGGGTTCTCCACTAGGCTGGCTATCTGCCACACATGGCGGATATTCTCTTTCTTAAAGGCTGTCTTGCAGAGAGAACAATACAGTGGCTGCCTAGCAGGTTCCCAGACCCTAATGATGCAATGGTAACAGAATACATGACCACAGTCAACGGTTACTGGGTCTCTCAAGTAGTCAAAGCAGATAGAGCACAGCACCACATCCTCCAGGTTTCTCAGAGCAGAGGCAGCAGCTGTGATAGCTATGCCCAAGCCCTGCAGAGAGTTCCTTCTCAAAGCAAAGAATGACTTTCTAAGTAGACATGAAGGAAAAACAGAAATTGTGAGTTTAATCAACATGAAGTTGGAATCCATGAGAAAATAGTTTTTATGTTCACACTGTTCCCAACCTTTTTCCTCCAAATTCAAAGTGCCTTCCAGAGCACTTGTCAGAACAGATTCCAGCCTGCAAAGTTAAATGGGTGTTAATTTCAGGTAGCTAGCTCTGCTATAAACATTTCAAAGGGTGTTAATACATGTAATTAAGTGGAGTATTCTAGAAGAATAGGGGAAAGTAAATTCCCAATAAAGTCTAAGGAATTTGCCTCGCTCTTAGTAGATCAGTTCAGTAAAAAATATTTGCTGTAAATAATTCAATAGTAGAGAATAATAAGTACAAAAATTTAGGGCTATATCTTAAAACTCATCTGAGAACTTGAGAGTTAGATTATTAGAAACCACTAGGTTCAGTCACAGGTCTGTTATTCATACTCAGCCTGGGAAATCTTATTGTGGTTTAAACTAATGGTTTTCAAACATTTTTTGAAACATCACAGTAAGAAATGCATTCACATCCCAGTCTAATATGCATGCATATGTGCGTGCACACACACACACACACACACAAACACACTGAAACAAGTTTTGTTAAATCCCATTTACTCTTTATTATATGTAATACATGGATTTTTATTATTACAAAGCATTTTTAAAATCCTGGTTATAATCCACAAAATTGATGTCATGATACAAAGTACTGCAACATATACTTTGAAAAACACTGATTTAAATCACAGCTTTATCACTAACTCTGACATCTACCCAGAGATGCAAACTCTAGGATCTACAAAGGCCTACTGTATCACCACTTGAATACACTTCTTGCACCTTAAATTCACATGTCCAAATGCATTATCTCCCTCATTCTTCCTGTTTCTCAGTAACAGGTACCAACAACCACCCCATTACCCAAGCCAAAACCTAGGTGTGACATTAGTACCTCATTCTCTTTCACTCTCACCTTCCACACCTGGTCACTGAATTAAATATCATAATATCTGAAACGAAAATTTCATTTCACGGCCTTAACAGCAGAATGGAGATGACAGGAAAAAAGAGTCAGTGAACTTGAAGATAGTGCAACAAAAATTATCCAATCTTAATAACAGAGAGAAAAGAAAGACTTTTTTTTTAAAAAAAGGAAAAACTCAGTGACCTGTAGAGCAATATCAAAACGCCTAACGTCCATGTCACTAGAGTCCTAAGGGAGAGGAAAGAAATTGGTTAAGGAAAAAAAAATGTTTCAAGAAAGAATGGCTGAAAACTTCTCAAATATGGCAAAAGACACAGATTTACAGACTCAAGAAGCTCAGCAAAAGCCGAAGAGGACAACTTCAAGGAAAACCACCCCAGATACATCATAATCAAACTGCTGCAAACCAAAGATGAAGAAAAGTCTTGACAGCAGACTGAAGAAAATGACATCACATTAAGGGGAAGAACATTCAGATGTTTGCAGATTTCTCTTTAGAAACCACAGGGGCAGGAAGGCAGTGGGAAGACATCTGCAAAGTGCTGGGGGAAGAAAAGAACTATCAATCCAGAATTCTATACCAGTGAAAATATCCTTCAGAAATGAAAACAAGGGCCGGCCCGGTGGCGCACGCGGTTAAGTGTGCTTGCTCTGCTGCGGCGGCCCAGGATTCACCAGTTCAGAGCCCAGGCACGCACCCAAGCACCGCTTGTCAAGCCATGTTGTGGTGGCATCCCATATAAAGTGGAGGAAGACGGGCATGGATGTTAGCCCAGGGCCAGTCTTCCTCAGCAAAAAAAAAAAAAAAAAAAGAGGAGGATTGGCAGATGTTAGCTCAGGGCCGATCTTCCTCACAAAAAAAAAAAAAGAAATGAAAACAAAATATAAACATTTTCAGATGAAGGAAAACTAAGAAAATGTGTCACCAGCAAACTTGCTGTAAAAGAACTGCTAATGGAAGTTCTTCAGGCTGATATGAAATTCCAAAGGGAAATCTGGAACTTCAGGAACAGCAACAGAAGGAAGAGTAACAGAAGTAGTAACATTTGAGTGCATATAATCATCTATTTTACACCTCACAAGTTCTTTAAAATATGTAAGACTGCTGGAAGCAAAAATTATAAGATTATTGGAGATGGGTTCGTGTATGTAGATGTAATACATAAGACAAGCATAGGGAAAGGGACCCATATGGTTGTAAGCTTCTCCATTTTACTTAAAGTTGTAAACTTTTAACCCTAAATAGACTATGAAAAGTTAAGTATGTATATTGTAACCCAGAGACCACCACTAAAACAATAATACAAAAAGATATAGCCAAAAGCCAATAGGTAAATTAACTTGGAGTGTCAAAAAATATTAGAGTAAACCAAGAAAAGGCAGGAAAAGTGAAACAGAAGAGTAAAAGACATAAGGGACAAAACAGAAATAATAAAATGGTAGACCCCAAATCAGCAATATCATAACTACATTAAATGTGAATAGTCTAAGCACCCCCATTAAAAGAGACTGTCAGATTGGTTTTAAAAAAAAAGAAGACCCAACTACATAATTATCTCCAAAAAACCCATATTAAACATAATATATACAGAATAAAAGTAAAAGAATTGAAAAAGATGTACCATGCAAACACTAACCAAAAGAAAGCTGGAGTGGTTATATTAATATTAAATAAAGTAGGCTTCAGAACAAGCTATGTTACAAGGGATAAACAGTGTTATTACATAATGATAAAAGCGTCAATTCTACAAGAAAACATGCCAATCTCAAATGTGTATGCAACAACAGAGCTGCAAAACACACAAAGCAAAAACTGATAGAACTGATATGAGAAATAGACAAACCCAAACTTATGTTGGCGAATTCAACACTCCCCTCTAAAAAATTGAGAAAAATTAGACAGAAAATTAGTAAGGATAAAGAAGACCTGAACAACACATCAACTAACTTGACCTAATGACATTTAAAAAACATTCTGCCCAACAAAAACAGAATACACATTCTTTTCAAGTGCACGTGGAATATTCCTATAAAGGGACCATATTCTGGGGCATAAAACAAACCTTAACAGAATTAAGAGGAGTGAATTATATAAACTATGTTCTTGAACCATAATGGAATTAAACTAGAAACAGATAGAAAAATATTTGGAAAATCCTCAAACATTTGGAAATTAAAAAACACAGTTCTACATAAGTCATGGTTAAAGAGAAAATTGTGAGGGAAATTAGAAATTATTTTGAACTGAAGGAAAATAAAAACAGAACATATGAAAATTTGTGAAATGCAGTTCAAGTGGTCTGAGAGGAAAATTTATGGCAGTACCTGCTTATATTAGACAAGGAAAGGTCTCTAATCAATTACCTAAGCTTTTATTTGAGGCAAATGGAAAAAGAAAAGCATTTATCCAACAACGGACTTTTATTCAGAATATTTAACAGCCCAATAAAAATATGGTCAAGAATTTGAACAGAAAAAATGCCAAAGGATATAAACATATATACAAAATAGATGGCAGGTAAGTACATGAAAAGACGCTCAACATCATTAGTCATTAGGGAAGTATAAAGTAGAGCCACAATCAGATATCACCACATCTATTAAAATGGCTAAAATTAATAAACAAAAAACCTGACAAAATCAAGGGCTGAGGAGGATGTGGAGCAACTGGAACTTATACTTTGCAAATGAGAACACAAAATGGTACATCCACTCTGGAAACAGTTTGGCAGCTGTTGTAAAGTTAAACAGACACTTACCACTTGAGCCAGAAATCCCAGTCCTAGGTATTTACCTAGTGAATGAATAGTTATGTTCACACAAATGTTTCTAGCAAACGTATCCCTTCAGCTGAGGCATGGATAAACTGTGGTATATCCATACAATGAAATACTACTTAGCAATAGAAAAAACAAACCACTGATACACTCAACGTATGAAAGAGTGTCAAATGCATTATGCTATAGGGCCGGCCTCATGGCTTAGCGGTGAAGTGCGCGTGCTCTGCTACTGGTGGCCCGGTTCGTATACCAGGCGTGCACCGACGCACCACTTCTCCAGCCATGCTGAGGCTGCGTCCCACATACAGCAACTAGAAGGATGTGCAACTATGATATACAACTATCTACTGGGGCTTTGGGGAAAAAGAGGAGGATTGGCAACAGATGTTAGCTCAAAGCCGGTCTTCCTCAGCAAAAAAAAAAAAAAAAAGAGGAGGATTAGCATGGATGTTAGCTCAGGGCTGATCTTCCTCACAAAAAAAAAATGCATTATGCTATATAAAGTAAGCCCAGTTCAAAATTGTAAGATTCCAATTATATGACTATCTTGCACAGACAAAACGGTAGCGAGGGAAAGAAATCAACTGTTGCCCCAGGCTAGAGTGGACACCACAAAGAAGCACAAGGGAATTTTGAGAGAAGATGGATCAGTTTTATATCTTCATTGTGGTAGTTACATGACCGTATACATCTGTCGAAACTCACAGTACTGTACACTAAAAAAGTGAATTTTACTGTATATAAATTACATGTTAATAAAAAATGGGGAAAAAGCAAAAATAAAACTCAGCATTACACTGTGCTCCCATAGCACCAGCTACAAAACCTTATGGTATTAAAATTATCTATTCACATATCTCAGTTGAGATTCTTCAAAATGGGAATGTTATCTTATTTTTTCCTATCCCGAGTCCCTAGCTGTTTGCAAAAGTGCCCTAAATAATCTTAGAAAAACCTTAACCCCCACATTCCTTATCTGTAAGGGGATGAAAAAGAAGTTTTTGTCTTTCTGACCAGTAATATATCCTTTGTATACTATCATCCTTCCAACACACCTGAAAGCCATGCAACATCTCCACTTATTATAAGAGGAAACCAAGTTAACTGCAGAATTATGAAAATTCAGTCAATAAGGGTAGAAGCCAGGATCTGATCTCTGAACATTTCCCACAATTCACCTCCCAGTGCTGGATTAACCACTAAAAAAATAAGCACAGGTTTAGGGCACCAACAGAAGGGAGTCTTCAGTTTTGTTCCCAGAGCTATCGTGCCCTTAACTGTTTCACTGCCACATTCGACTTTAGTCGATTTTTTAAATTGTAATTGTCATGTTGAACTTTTTAATCTGCATTGTTAAAAAAAAAAATTTTTATCTGGCATGGTGAGTAACTAAGCTTTAAAAGTTTGGTTTGAAGGTGTCGTCAGATATTACCTTTGTTTCCCTCTTCTGGAGTGAGACACAGCTGGCTAGCATTTAATTCATCAGCTGCTTTGTGCAAGGGACCCTTAGGCTCTTTATGTTAAATCATGCAAAGGCCAAAGAGGCACCAATGTAGAGCTGTTCTTAAGGCAGCAGTTGGCCTTAATCCAGCCATGAAAACACCCTCACCAGCATTACCCCCATTAAAAGGGGATAATAACTCCCACGTCCCAGAGGACCCGGGAAAGGATTAAAAGAGTTCAGGTAAATAGATGAAAATCACTTTGCAAAGCAAAATGCCCTATAGAATGCTGGTTATTATTTCCACACCAAGAAATCAGAGCTAATATTTAGTTTTTTGCTGCCATCCTGAGCCTCACAGAGACCCCTGCTTTGACTTATTTCTCTCTCCTGTCACAGTGCACCATTGTCGTGGTGCCTGGCCCACCCACCCCCATCCCCTCAGAGCCGCCCGCCACCGGATAATCACAGATGAGGCCTCAGTCACTCGGCTCTGCTGGAGCCTCTGCGACAAATCCAGGGCCCTCCTGGGTAACCCAGCCCGCTCAATCCAGGCCCAGACCGCGCCTCTAGGATCCCAGCCCCTCAGTCCCGCCTCTTGGACCTTCCAGAAAGGCCTCCACCAGGCAGCCAAAGGGCTGTAACCATTGATCGGATACCGAGCATCCGCCTTCTGGCCCTTCGCGCCCAGGTCGGCTGGGCACAGAGAAGGCCCTGCGGTACCAGGGGGATTAGCAGCCTACGAATGCTTTTAAAATTTCCATTTATACCATGTTGTGATGCTCAACAATCCCGTGAGGCAGGGTGCAAAGACGCTGGTAATCCCATTTTACAAATCAGTAGAGAGCAAGGAAGGTGACGCAGCCAAGACCAATTGGCCAAAATAGCGGCCCTCACTTCAACCAAGGTCCCTGCAGGCTGTCCAGGGCGACCCCTACAGTTGCGGGGCAATGGGGCCCTGAGTTTCCTGGCTGACCTCTGGTTTCCCGCACTTGAAGCTGGGGATTTTACCCTTTGTACGTGGGGAGGATCATCAATCCAGAGTCAGGTGCTTCTGCCATTTTCACCATTCATTTGGTTTTGCTATTTTGAAAATCCAAAGTGCTTCATTCGATTCCCCACCACAACCTTTTGGAGAGGTCATGGACCGTTGGAGTCAAACTCCAGATTGGTGCAACTACCCAACCATAAGCAATGTCCAAGAAGGGAGGGTTTAGAGGAAAATACACTTAGGATAGCTGGAAAACTAGGACCTGGGGTCCAGCTTGTCATATTGTTACCACCCAACCTGGGGCTGTATGCTTGTCGCAAGACATGCCAATAGTTGAGAGGCAACGTGGTAGGAGAAAAGGGACTTTTTATTACAGCTTGCTAGCAAGAGGGAAGATGGCGGACTCATGTCCAAAAGAACCATCTTACAGAAGAAAGACTACAGGCCAGTTATATATGGGACTGGTCTCCAGGTGGGGGCAGACATATGGTCTTAGTTCCCGATAGTCTTTGGTTTTACTGGATATGCATCAGAGACCGGAGCAACGCCCTATACCCTGATCTTTTAGTTGTCCTTGATGATGGTTATCAGCATAGACTCTACTCAGGGGTCATCACATTCCTAAGGAACTCAAGAGAACAAAGTTATCAACTTATTGAAGATGGGAGGGGCTGTAAAATCCAGAGAGCATGTCTGGCCTGGTTAATCAGAAGTCATTCAAAGTTACATTATGGTTTCTTTTTTGACAATATGGCTTCCCTCATGTCAACCCTGTATTGAGCCAGTATCAATGTAACAGACTGAGTGGTGGGTATCTAGGACCAGGCCTTATTTTCAAACAGAAATGAAGAATCAAGAGAGCCTGGTAACCTAATTGGGACAGGAAGGCATAATTGTGTGTTAAGACTGGTTCAAAGACAGCTATATCCATGTATCCTAGAATTCTTCAATATTTTCCCTAGCAGAATGTGTAAGGCCTTAACAACCCTTCACGTGATGCCAGGCATCCCATTATTTTTTACCTCAGACCAGACATGCATATTGGCAAAGTGTAATGTCACAAATAACCAATCAGTGGGAACAAATGTGAAGCTTCCTGATACCAAATAGAAGGCCAAAAGGTGGGAAATAAGCATAGTAGTTGTGAAAAACACTTTTGCATGGAATTTATATATCTAGTGCTTCTAGATAGGTTAGTAGGCTCATTATCTTTGAGCCAAAAGTGTATGCACCAGAGAAGCCTCTAATGAAGTGTTTGAATACCTAGGCCAATCCATCCATCCTCCCCCCAACATTTGGCAAGGTCTAGAGATAATTTGGTTGTCACAGTGGAGGAGAGAGTGCTACTGGCTATCAGCATCTAATGGGTAGAGATCAGAGATGTTGCTGAACATCCTACAACGCACAGGATAATCCCCACACAATAAAATGTCAATAGTGCTGAGGCTGAGAAATCCTGCTTTAATAGCTATAGAAGATATAGTCCCAAATACCCAGCTTCAACAGTTAGTAGCTCTTCTTTCATCTTGGTATCTATACTCATTCACCCCACCACCTATCTCCACCACCACTCACAGAATGTTTGTGTGTGTGTACGTGTATATGTGTATGTAAGAAAGGATTTACTCACATGATTATGGAGGCCAAACAGGGTGAGCTGGCAAGTTGGAGACCCAAGAGAGCCAATGTAGTTCCAGGCTAAGCCCAAAGGCTTGAGGACCAGGATAGCCAATGGTGTAGTTCCTGAGGCCAGCAGGCTCAAGACCCAGGAAGAACTAATGTTTCAGTTTGAGTCTGAAGCTGGAAAAAGCCAATGTCCCAGCTCAAAAACAGTCAGGCAGAAAGAATTCTCTCTTACTCCGAGAAGAGTCATTCTTTTTGTTCTATTCAGGTCTTCACCTGATTGGATGAGGCTGGCCCACATTGGAGAGGGCAATCTGCTTTACTCAGTATACCAGTTTAAATGTTAATCTCATCTCAAAACACCCACATAGTAACACCCAGGATAACATTTGACCAAATATCTGTGCACCCTATGGCCTGGTCAGGCTGACACATAAAATTAATCATCACAAAAGGGAACACTTCCTAACTCATTCTATGAGGCCAACATTACCCTGATACCAAAGCCAGATAAAGATACCACAAGAAAAGAAAATTATAGATCAATATCCTTTATGAATATAGATGCAAAAATCTTCAACAAAATTTAGCAAACTAAATCCAACAACAAATTAAAAGGATTATTTACCATGATCAAGTGGGATTTATCCCAGGAAGGCAAGATTGGTTCAGCATAAGAAAATTAATCAATATAATCTATTGTGCTAATAGGGTGAAAGAAATAAAATCATCTCAATTGATACAAAAAAGGAATTTGAGAAAATCCAAGACACTTTCATGATAAAAACTCTCAGAAAACTAGGAATAGAGGGAAAATTCTTTAACATGATAAACCTGTGGCTAACATTTTACTCAGCGGTGAAAGACTGAAAGCTTTCCTCCTAAGATCAGAAAAAGACAAGGACTGCTCTTTCACTGCTGCTATTCAACATTGTATTAGAAGTCTAGCCAGGGCTATTAGACAAGAAAAATAAATATCATCTAAATTGGAAAGGAAGAAATAAAACTCTCCATTTGCAAATGACATGATCCTAGATAGAGAAAATCTCAAAGAACCCACAAGAAAACTACTAGAACTAATAAACAAATTCAGCAAAGTTGCAAGGTACAAGATCAACACACCAAAATCAGTTGCACTCTATTTACCAATAGTGAATATTCCAAAAAGGAAATTAAGAAATCAATTCCATTTACAATAGAATCTAAAAGAATTAAATACTTAGGAATAAATCTAACCAAGGAGGTGAAAGACATATACAATGAAAACTACAAAACATTCCTGAAAGTAAAGAAGATTTAAATAAATGGAAAGCCATCCCATGTTCATGGATAGGAAGACTTACCATTGTTAAGATGTCAGTACTACCCAAAGTGATCTACAGAATCAATGCAATCTCTATAAAAATTCTAATAGCCTTTTTCATAGAAATGGAAAAACAGATCCTTAAATTCATATGAAAGTGCAAGGGGCCCTGAACAGCCAAAATAATCTTGAAAAAGTAGAACAAAGTTAAAGGTCTCACACTTCCCAACTTCAAAACTTACTACAAAGCTATAGTAATTAAAACAGTATGGTACTGGCATAAGGAAAGACATATAGACCAATGATGGACAATAGAGACCTCAGAAATAAACCCTCACATATACGGTCAAATAATTTTCAATAAGGTATTGAGGTCATTCAATGGGGAAGGGATAGACTTTCAACAAATGGTGTTGGGAAAACTGGATAGCCACATGCAAGGGAATGACGTTGGACTCTTACCCTACAGCATATATAAAAATTAACTTAAAATGGGTCAATGACCATTTGAGCTAAGCTTAAGAGCTAAAACCATAAAACTCTTAGAAGAAAACTTTGGGGAAAATCCATGACGTTGGATTTGGCAATGACTTCTTGGATATGACAGCAAAAGCATAGACAGTGAAAGAAAATAAAGAAATTAGACTTCATCATAATTAAGAACTTTGGTGCATCAAAGGACACTATCAAAAAAGCAAAAAGACAATGTACAGAATGGGAGAAAGTATTTGCAAGTCATATATCTGAAAGGGGATTAATATCCAGAATATATAAAGCACTCCTACAATTCAACAACAAAACCCCAAATAACTCAATTCAAAAATGGGCAAAAGACTTGAATAGGCATTTCTCCAAATAAGACATACAAATAGTTGATAAGATCATGAAAAGATATTCAACAGCATTAGTCATTAAGGAAAGGCAAATCAAAATCACAATGAGATGCCACTTCATATCTACTAGGATCACGTAATTTTTTAAAAATAGAAAATAAGTATTGACAAGCATGTGGAGAAATTGGAACCCTCGTGCATTGATGGTGGGAATGATGCAGCCACTGTGGAAAACACTTTGATAGTTCCTCGAAAAATTGAATATAGAACTACTATATAATCCAGCAATTGCACTGCTAGGTTCATATCCAAAAGAATTGAAAGCAAGGCTCAAACAGACATCTGTACCCTCATGTTCATAGCAGCATTATTCATAATAGGTGAAAAACAGAAACAACCAAAGTGTCCATCATAAGCAAAATGTAGCATATACATACTCTTCAGCCATAAAAAACAATGAAATTTTGATAGATGCTTCAACATAATGGACCTTGAAAACATTATGCTTAGGGAGATAAGCCAGACACAAAAGGACAAACATTGTGTGATTCCACTTTTATGAGATATCTAGAATAGGCATATTCATAGAAACAGACAGCAGAATAGAGGTTACCAGGGGTTGGGATTGGGAGAAAGGAGAGTTGTCATAAACAGAGGTTATGTTGGGGAAGATGAAAAAGTTTTGGATATAGTCGTGATGATTACACAACATTGTGAATGTATTTAATGCCACTGAACTGTACACTTACACGTGGTTAAAATGATAACTATTATGTACATTTTACCATAATAAAAAGTTTTTAAAAAGTATATGTGTTGGGTCAATATGTCACAACTTATTCTTTTTTTTTTTAAGTCACTAAACACACTTTAATTCAGTCAGCATTTTTTTTAAATTTTTTTATTTTTTATTTTTTGTGAGGAAGATCAGCCCTGAGCTAACATCCGTGCTAATCCTCCTCTTTTCGCTGAGGAAGACCAGCTCTGAGCTAACATCTATTGCCAATCCTCCTCCTTTTTCTCCCCAAAGCCCCAGTAGATAGTTGTCGGTCATAGTTGCACATTCTTCTAGTTGCTGTATGTGGGACACGGCCTCAGCATGGCCGGAGAAGCGGTGCGTTGGTGCGCGCCTGGGATCTGAACCCGGGCTGCCAGTAGTGGAGCGCAAGCACTTAACCGCTAAGCCACGGGGCCGGCCCTGTCACAACTTATTCTAAACTAAGAGATAAACAGAATTAATGAGACAAAATATGACCAATAGTTAGGCTTTATATAAGGTACAAACCCCAGAAAGCCCAAGGCACTCCACAGCAATGGATGGCCCGTGGGCTCTTTTGAGGACGGCAGTGGTTTTATCCTGTATATCCACTCCAAATGTCCACTATTCTGAGTCTTTTGATCCCTTCTTCTTGCATCTGCCACAGCAATTGTGGCATTTCTTTATCAGTTAGTGTAGGTAATCACTTTCGCCCAGCTTCTCAGAGCCGTCCTAGCAGCATGTTTCGTAGGTTCCTTTGCAAGTGTGTTAAATCCTGATCCCCAGGAGAATTCTCCTATATTCCTTTTTCCAAATTGGTGTTCTGCTCCTTCCTCTTGATCCAGCATCCCCAGAATTCAGTCCCATGTATACTCTCTTGGCTCTCGCTGGTATACCTTGGCTAGGTCCTTCAGCTCTTTTGGGATAAAAATCTTTCCTTCCTTAGCAGGTCTACAATTCTCCAGCTCAGTATTTTTGACAACCCTGGTGATTGATCTAATGGTCAGGAGGAGAGGTTGGCCCTTTGTCTAATGCTGAGGCAGGTACATGTTATGTGGCAAGTCATGGGGCCGGCCCGGTGGCGCAAGCGGTTAAGTGCGCGCGCTCCGCTGCGGCAGCCCGGGGTTCGCTGGTTCGGATCCCGGGCTCGCACTGACATACTGCTTGGCAAGCCATGCTGTGGCGGCGTCCCATATAAAGTGGAGGAAGATGGGCACAGATGTTAGCCCAGGGCCGTCTTCCTCAGCAAAAAAAGAGGAGGATTGGCAGATGTTAGCACAGGGCTGATCTCCTCACAAAAAAAAAAAAAAAATATGTGGCAAGTCAGAGGCCACTGCATCATCTTTGACTAAGGGGGGATGTATTAGTTTCTGAGGGCTGCTATAACAAATTACTACAAACTGGGTAGCTTAAAACAACAGATTTATTCTCTCACAGTCTTGGAGGCCAGAAGTCCAAAATCAAGGTGTTGGCAGAGCTACACTCCCTCCAGAGGTTCTAGGGGAGATTCTGTTCCTTGTCTATTCCAGCTTCCATGGACTCGAGGCATTCCTTGACTTGTGACTGCATCACTCAAAGCTCTGCCTCTGTCTTCATATTGCTTCCTTCTTTTCTCTGTGTGTTTCCTATAAGGACACTTGTCATTGGATTTAGGGTCCACTCTGATAGTCTAGGATGATCTCGTCTCAAGATACTTAATTACAACTCTTTTTCCAAATAAGTTAACATTCTCAGGTTTCAGGAATTAGAACATGGCCATATCTTTTTGGGGGCCACCATTCAACCCAATACTGGGGAAGACAACCCATAACAGGAAGGAGTGGGCCACTTCTCTAGGCCTAGAGAATGCAGAGGAATCTAGATAGTGAAGATTTTTTGATACATTGACCCACATATTCTCCATCCCTCAGGGTTCTATTCTTTCACAAACAGGCCCCAACCTTGGCATAACAGACCTAGTAATGCTGAGAATTCAACCTTTTCTTGGAGCTCTGCTTCTCTTAGAATTAAGTGCTGAGGCTGGTGCTCAGTTTTTTCTGCCTTTCTGCTGCAGGAGATAAGAGTCCCTTTATATGTTGTGAGGAGGTCCTCTGGCTTTCACACTTAGCCTTTACTCACTGATTTATTTCCCAGCCTTTCATTATCTTTCCCCAATGCAATGATTGCTCCCAGCAGCAGCCATCTAATTCCATTTCTTTAAAAAAAAATGGATTATGTTTTCCCTGTATTTCTCAAGTGACTCATACATTCTATCCACCCGTGCATTTCCTTCCACTTGTACTTCATCCCAGTTCACCAATGCTAGAAATTTTAACAATTGCATTTTTACCTATGCTGGGGTCTATCAATGTTCCACCTATCACCAGTAATAAGGACAGCCAGCAAGTAGTTAATAGAGCTCCAAAATCCCATTTTAGAGGCTACTTTCTCAGCCCCCACTTCTGGTAGACTCTGTCCCAGATTGGATCCCCTGAGTAGCAGACTTTAAGACAGATATTAATGTGAAGGAAGTTATTAGGGAGTACCTTCACAATCAACACCTGGAGGAAGTGAAGGACGAAGGATTGGGCAGAGGGAGAAGTTGAGCTGTGATACAGTCACAACAAAGACCTGCCTACCTTATGAGGAGCTATGGAGCTAGAATGGCCCTGTAGCATCATCCCACTTTGGGGCAATGAAACTAGGTCATTATAACTCCATATAGACGAGTCATGACATGTAGGCAAGCCCTTGAGAAGGAGACATAACCTTGAGCAAGGCAGCTCTTTTTAGCAAAGGGCAATCTTTGGAGAAAGAGCTGTGAACTCTTGGACACCAAGACTCTCAGCAGCTGGGGGAATAAGTGCTTAGTTTTTTTGGGGGAAAATTCTGAGGAGTACCTCTTAGTATGCATTACGTTGATCCATTCTGTAGATATCAATCACCATGCTGCTTGATCAATAGGCCCATATACAAAGTGAACAAGTGGCAAGGATGGAGGTTATGCATAGCTCAATAAAAATCAACTTCCACACCCCAAAACTTCCACTACTAATGAGCTCTCAATCTCTAGGTCAACTCTTAGCTCCCAAAATACCACCATTCCTGAGAAGGACCAGCTAGCTACCTGATGATAGGTTGATTTTATCAGGCCACTCTCTTCATGGAAGTATGTCACTTAGACCTCATAGAGATAGATGCTGTGATGGAGGTACACAAGACCATCCTCAGGCTTGATGATTCACTAGCAGGATTCACAAGAACCAAAAATTGTTATATTCATAGTTATGGCTTATTATGTAAGATAAATTACATTACATAACATATAGAAAAGTATACAAAGTAAAATCGACAAAAGAAATAGGCATATGGGGTGAAGTCCAGAGGAAATCAGAAGTCCAGGTTTCCAAGAGTCCTCTCCCAGCGGAGTCACACAGGACATGCCTAATTCTTCCAGCAACAACGTGGGGCAACATGTGTTAAGTGATGCCAATCAAGTAAGTTTATCTGAGCCTAGGTGTCCAGGGTTTTTATTGGGGGTCAGTCATGCAGCCATACAGTGCACCTCCAGAGGGAAAGTAATTGTTCACCATAAAATACATAGTTGTTAGTAATAAACTATCTAGATAAACTGATACAGTGTGGCTCAAAACCCCAGGTGTGTTTTCATTATCTCATCACTCTGTTGGTGAGTGAGGGATTTCTGCCCTAGAGTTATGAAGGTGGCCAAATATACAACACCCAAAACTGGATTATGAGTTCAACAGCAGTTTATTAGTCACATTTATTCAGCCCAGGGAGGGAAGAAACTGCATACCACACACAAGGCCACATGGGGGTTACATTTGGGAACACTAACAACCAGTGGCTGTGGGAGGCAGACTTTGCAGTATTAAGATGATGAAGTGGCCCCTGGTTTCTGTGGGAGAATGTGATTGGCTTGTTTGAACAATTCTTCTGTGTGGCAGGGAACTGAATGCACCATTCATGGCTAAACAGGAACTGTGCCCAGCCTGTTTTGATGAGGAAGGTTGTTTGGCTAGAGGACTTTTTTTTTGCAGGGGCAGAGTTGAGAGGGGAACTTGTATTGTGGCTTTAATATATGTAGAGATATCTGTTACTTCATTTATGTTTTGGGTATCTAAAGGCAATAGATTTCCAGGATTCTTTACCACAAAAGAGGCAACTCTTAGGCAATGGCTCAAGAGTTTGTGAAAAAGTGCAGATGTGGCCATTTGCTGGGCTGGCATCCAGTGCTAAGATGACTGCCTGAAGTGTGGCCAATTGTGCTGACCCTTGGGTCCCCTCCTTTATTAAGGACATCCTGGTTAAGGGATGAAAAGCAAAAAAATTCCACTGAGTTCCATCATGTATTATGGGAATGATACCATCTGTAAAGTGTATGAACTCCCATCGCTGTTTACTTGGCTGATCCCAAAGGGCTCCCCCAGTAGCCAAGGGGTCTGGGAGTGGTGACCTCTTCTAGCACCATGAAATCTGGCACAGGACTGAGGACAGCGGAGGCTACCCGTTCCTGCAGGTAAGATATGCCAGAAGGTCCAGGTTTGGCTCCATCCAGTAACAAGGAGGCCTGGGTAGCTAAGCTTAACTTGTGGGGTCCTTTCATGACCCAAAGCATAAAGGGCAGCTGAGTACAGAGGACCACAGACTCAGGGCCTGTGAAAGTCTCTATTTCTAGAAGCACACAGTATGTGGCCAGCAGTTGCACCTCTGATGATGTATAGCACAGACACAAGGAGGGCAATTTCTTGCATCAGAAACCAATGAACAACTTATAGCAAACATGAGTAGTCCAGAGACTCCAGGATGTATGAGATGAGGTTGCTTAGTCTTCTGCAGTGAAGAAGTCTCTGGGGAAACTAATGAAAGTGCCTCTTATACCCTTTTGTTGGAGGTGGACAAATTCATGGTGGGTTGATTTGCAAGTGATAGCAAAAATGAGATTAAGTAAAATTTATAAATAAGGAATATGTTGTCCACAGAACCCTCCAAAAAGATCAATAGGTTGGGTTTGTATTAATACTGTGGTTGGCAAGAGGGTCAACAGCTGTTTCTTAACAGTGTCAGGGATGGAGCAGTCCTCTATTTGCTGAATAATTTTTAGGAATTTAACAGAGGTGTTGGGCAGGGTCTTGTACTTGTACTATGTGTGGGGCAGTGGCCCATCCCTTTTTTGTGAGCGCCTTTGTGAGTATTTCTATGTCTTAAATAAGTATGTCAAATAAATCTCCCCAGAGGAGATGTCACTAATGTAATATCATACCTGTGCTCCTGGAGAAATGTGGATGCAGTTAAAGATGTGCCTGTAAAGATTGTGTACAATGGCAAAGTACCCCATGATACACCACACAGGGGCACAAAAGGATTGCAGTTGGTAACATGGTGGGCAACTAGGGACTATGGGAGGCAAGCTTTGTAGTATCACGAGGATGAAGTGGCCTCTGGTTCTCTAAGGAGGTTGTGATTAGCTTGTTTGAATAATTCTTCAGGCTGTCAGGGAGCTGACACTCACTACTCAGGGTTAAGCAGGAACTGTGCCTGGTCCCTTTGATATGGAGAGTTGCTCCTTGGCTAAGCCCCTTATCCACGGGAGCAGTGGGGAGGGGAACTTCCAATTAGGCCATTTGAGGCTCTCCCAATTTTACTTGATGTCAAGACAGCACATAATATTAAGCTCATAAAAATTTTGTAATATTAATCACATAATTTAAGGTCGTACAACACAGCATGGAAAACATTCTTATCAGTCAGAGCATTCCAAGAGCTCAATTCCAGGACCTGGCCAAAAGGTCCTTCTTGGGAATGTGCAGGGTTTGAGCAACCCAGGCCTGCTGAGTTAACTTTTTCCAGCACAGATACTTACTCTAGTATGGATTTGTTTTTCATGACTGGTTCACTTCTACAAGCTTTACAACTGTAACCTTACAGAATGCCTTGTCCATTACCATGGTAATGGTACAGCATCACATCTCACAAGGGACATATTTTGCAGCAAAGGAAATGTGTAAATGGCCTTAAGTCCATGGAATTCACTGATCTTAACACATGTCACATCATCCAGAAGACTAGCTTCAAGAAGTGGTGCAATGGCCTACTTTGAGATTCACTTACAGCACCAACTGGAAGACAATCCTGTACGAGGTTACAGTGCTATCTCACAGGAAGCAATACGTGCATTAAACCAGTGGCCAATTGTATTAGTTTCCTATTGGTGCTGTAGCAAATTACCACAAACTTTATGGCTTAAAACAATGCAAATTTATTCTCTTTTGGAGGCCAGAAGTCCAAAATGAGTGTTAAGAGTTTAGCTAAGCTACTCCCTGGTGTTGCTCCCTCGGCATCCATTTTGTTTGACCAAGCAGCCTGCAGCGACCTTAAACTGACACTAGCCCCTTCATATGAGCGCATGCCCTAGATAACACCCCACAGAATCACAAGCAAATGTAAGTTCCTGATAAAACTTCCCCAACAGCCCTTGTGATCAACAGTCTCCCCTGCCTCCCAGGGCCTTCCCTTTGTGTGCCCCTCAGATAAGACCTCCATGGAGCTTACCAATACCTGATCTATTTGATTTGAATTAATCAATCTGGCCCTAGCCCAGGACCCTAATAAAAGCATGTGCTCCAGGTTTTACTTCTCTCTGTCTGCACTCTGTCTTGACCTCCCCATGTGGCCCCTTGAGGTGTGCCATGTACCTCCTCCAGGACTTGTGAGTAATAAACTTCTCTATTTCCATTTCTCTTGTGGTCTGTTGTTGAACCACAGCTAACTATCTGGCACTCTGTGCTCCACTTAGGCAATTTTAATTTAACAATGTCATAACAATGAGTCTTATGGGACTAAAATCAAGTTGTCAGTAAGGCTGGTTCCTTCTGGAGGCTCTGAGGGGAGGATCCATTTCCTTACCTTTTTCAGATTCTGGTGGCCACCTATACTCCTTGATTTGTGGCTTCTTCTCCCATTTTCAAAGTACATTACTTTCATCCTTACTTCTTTTCTGTAGTCAAATTTTATTCTGCCTCCTTCTTATAAGGACACTTGTGATCACATTTAGGGCCCACCTGGATAATCCAGGATAATTTCCTCACCTCAAGATTCCTAATCATATCTACAAAGTCCTTTTTGTCATATAAGGAAACATTCGCAGGTTCTGGGGATTAGAGCATTGACATCTTCAAAGCCCATTATTCAGCCTACCACACTCCTCTTTCTGGCCCCTCAAAATTTATGTCATCCCACGTGCAAAATATATTCACCTATTCCAACATTCCTAAAAGACTTAACCTGTTACAGCATTAACTCAAGTTCAAAATCTCGTCTATATATCATCAGCTCAAAAGACCCAAATCTCATCATCTAAATCATTAAACTAGGTGTGAATAATCATTGGGTGTAATCCATCCTGGGGCAAAATTCCACTCCAACTGTGGACCTTTGAACCTAGAAAATAAGTTATCTTCTCCCAAAATACAATGCTGAGACAGGTATATGATAACAGCTATAAACATTCCCATTCCAAAAGGGAGAAAATGGAAGGAAGAAATGAGTCACTGAAGCAATTTTAAAACCAGCAGGGAAAATGCCCTATAGGTTCAATGCCGGGAAATAATCCTCTGTGGCTGGTAGCTCCACCCTCTGGGCCCAAGGCTCTGCCCTCAGAGTCGTCTTTCCTGTTTTTTGAAAGAGTAGCACATATTTGCAATTGAGTTGTTTCAGCAGCCTGTTTCTTGTAGAATTTTGGGAGTCTAATAGCATTCTTTCATTTTGTCTGTCTCTTTCTCTTTCAATCCAAGCTGGCAGTGTTTCTGCTGATATAACATTCTCAAAAACCTTTTTGGTCTCCCGTGTATGTCATGAAGATTCAGGCCATTAGACATGAGCCTCCTCCACAGATATTTCTTAGATAATCAAATCTCTATTCCTGGCTTTCCTCTGAAAACAGGTTGCACCTCCAACACTTTGCTTGGAAATATCCTCAACTAAATATCCAAGTTCATTGCTTACAAATTCTGTTTTCCTTATAATTGTAAGACACATTTAGCTAAGTTTTTGCTACAATATAAGAAAACAATGGTTCAATGGCTTTACAGGTTCTAGTATCCAAGAGAGAAATACTTCCATCAGAGAACACAGTAGTGGTTCCTATTAATTAGAAAGTGAAACAGTCCTCTGGAAACTTAGAGTTCCTCATGCTACTGAACTAACAAGTAGAGAAGGAAGTCATAGTACCATCCTAGTAATTGATCCCAGTTGCCAGGGGATTATGTTTGGAACCAAGGAGTATTAGGGGACCTGTTAGTACTCTCAATAATCTTGGTCAATGGGAAACTACACAACTCAATAAAGACAAGACCACCAAGAACTCAGATCCCATAGCCATGAAAATTTGGGTTACTTCACCAGGTAAAGAGCCTCCTCTAGCTGAGGTGCAAGCAGGGAGTAAGGGTAACATGGGGTGGTTGTTAGAAGAATACAGATATGATTATCAACATAGGCCTTTGTGAACAGCTACAGAAGTGAAGGTTGTAGCAACTATTTTTCTATTAATTGTTTATCTCGTGCTTCTCCCCATTGCCTTATAGGAAAAACATGGTGGTATCTATTATTTTAGATTCCAAGTGACTAAGTTGACATGATCCCATGATGATATGTGGCCTTTGGAACTTTTTATGCCCCCTGTTATTGGTACACAAAATAAGACTGATGCTAAAGGACAAAAAGAGAACTTTGCTGAAATTTTTCCATTTGTCCCTCCAGATCCACTTTCTACCCTTCTCCACCCTGCTCAGTGTCCTGAGCTGCTGACCTGTATGTACTAAATCAATAAACTCCCTTGTCCATTGGGCTCTGGTTGGGTCCATCCAGTGGGACATTCCAGAGGGAGATAGGAGGGAGGGAGGAGAGTGAGATCAAGATAGTTATTCTCTTAGCTCCCTCCTTGCAGGGTTGCCACATGTTGACTGACTCTTCAACCAAAGCTGATAGCTCCAGTCAGATGGTCTCTCTACACAGCCTCTACTCCAGTTTCCAGTAACAGCTCCTTCCCATCACTACTTCAAGCCTAGGGATAGTAACCATGGCATTACTAGTCCCAAGGTACTGCACTATCAAAATTTTCCTAAAACATGCCCATATCTTAGTAAATAGTTCTTTTATTAAACTCTCCTAAGATTATTCTATTTGAATATTTCATCTGTTTCTTTCCAAGATCCTGTCTAGTATACTCTATATCAGTGCCATCCAATAGATCTTTCCTGTGATGATAGAAACTTCCATCCACACTGTCCAATATAGGAGCTACTAGCCACAAGTGGCAATTAAGCACTTGAAATATGGCTAGTGCAACAGAGGAACTGAAGTTTTAAACTTTATTTAAATTAAATAGCCACATGTAGCTAGTAGCTATCCATTGGACAGCACAGCTCTGTAGGGTTTCTTGGGGGGAGATGATTGGACAAAGATGGATCTATTCACTAAACCTGTTTCTTCTTTTTGATATTCATGAGGACCACGTTGAGCCTATCCTTCAGTTAGGTGGAGCCATTCAATCGAGATCTGCCCAATCTGTAATTGATGTGTATCACTGTCAGTGGAGGTGATTAAGAACAGGTGTGCCTTCTCTATGCTCTCGCTCTTCATTCGTCAGCTGGACAGATGCAGAGGAGCCACTGGAGGACTCTGCAGCCCTAAGGCACAGACAGGCAGAGTCATACATTCAAGGGGCCAGTGTCCGGGGCCGGCCCGGTGGCGCAAGCGGTTAAGTGTGTGCACTCCGCTGCGGCGGCCCGGGGTTCGCTGGTTCGGATCCCGGGCAGGCACGAATGCACTGCTTGGCAAGCCATGCTGTGGTGGTGTCCCCTATAAAGTGGAGGAAGATGGGCACAGATGTTAGCCCAGGGCCAGTCTTCCTCAGCAAAAAAAAAAAAAAAAAAAAGAGGAGGATTGGCAGATGTTAGCTCAGGGCCGATCTTCCTCACACACAAGGGGCCTGTGTCCTTTAGCATGAAGCAGAGCAACCTGATCTGTATCAACCTGCAACCTCAGTGAGAAATAAATCTTTATGGTATTAAGTCACAGAAAGTTTGCATTGCTTGTTACCATACTTAGCCTATCTTGACTAATGTATGTGGGGAGATTTAGGACTAAGCTGCTGTCTTGCCCTACTTGAACCCAGAATTAAGTGCTCTGAAAGTATGGACAGATAAGCCGTTTATCTTGGATGGATGCTCATGAGGGCATTCCTCCCCTTTTCCCTCCTTATAGTCTGACAGTGAACTGGATTTAACTGGTTCATGGAAGGACAGCAATGCCTCTGGCTGACATCAACCACCTTGATTTGCAATCTCCTTAGAGGTCTGGAAAGCCCTGAAGGTTGTTTCCTGGGCCTGGAGGTTTCTTGTCACATTCTTTGTTACCCAGAAGACAAAGTGTTCCCAAACCTCCCTGGGGCCAGCTTGTAAATATGTGAAGTTGTTGGGGGGCAGTTTCCTTTCACTGAAAGACTCTTCACAGCTCTTCCAGCCCTATTGGTATAGACCATAGTCTCTATGGAATAACTAAGGAGGCTTGGCATATCCTTTGCATTTTGTGACTCCTATGCTTGTAAGTAACTATCAATTAGTAAATCTTAATATAAGCAACATCATTTGTCACTAGTGGTGTGAGTCACCACATCTTACACCATGGTTGCCATCCAGAGTGGGGCCCACATCATAGGTCCTGGTGTCATGGTGTTTTGTAAATGGGGAAGAAGTTTGACCAGGCCACCCTTGAAGTGGGAGACCTCCCTGAGCACAGTGGAAGTTCATTTGGCCTTGTTGGGATTGTCAGTGACTAGATGGTTGTGGGAATGAGTCTAAGGACTGTAGGGGAAGAGGGAGAATCCCCCTCTGCCCTTTCCCTTAAGGTTCTTATGGCTGGCCAAATAATTAACAAGACAGGTTAGCAGGAGAAAATAATACCAAGTTTAATAACATGTATACATGGGAGAAACCAGGGACACTGCATTTCTCAACACAATAGCAGAAATTCTTGTCTTAAATACCATGTTCAGCCAAAGACAAAGGAGGATGTTGGGGGTGGGGGGAGTCAGTTACAGGAGATTACCACTAAAGCACAGTAAACAAGAGTAAGGTTATTATGCAGATTTAAGGCCTCACCTTCCACATTGATAAGTCTCTAGAAATGAGGCCATCCCCCCTCTTCCTAATACAGAGAGGGAGATACCTTTACAAATGGAGATTTCCCTTATAACTGTAAAAATGGAGATTTCCCTTATAAATGTAAATGTTTGTCTGGCAACTCCTCGCAGGGCCATCCAGAGAATGTGGTCAGAGAGACAGAACTTTCGATAACATGGGGTTGTTGGTGCCTTTTCTATTGTAACATCTATTTTACATTATATTACAGCCATCAGATAGAAGAGCTGTTCCAGGAAGGAGTTACTATGTCAAGTTCTTTAGGCAGGTAGTGGGGGAGGTCAAATGTCCATCAGAGAAAACAATCAAGGTAAAGAGATATATTTCAGGGTGGCCAAATCTTTTTTTTTTTTAAGATTTTATTTATTTATTTATTTTTCCCTCAAAGCCCCAGTAGATAGTTGTATGTCATAGCTGCACATCCTCCTAGTTGCTGTATGTGGGACGTGGTCTCAGCATGGCCAGAGAAGCGGTGCATCAGTGCGTGCCCGGGATCCAAACCCAGGCTGCCAGCAGCGGAGCGTGCTCACCTAACCGCCAAGCCACAGGGCCAGCCCAGGGTGGCCAAATCTTGATCTCCCACCGGACCGTGGAAGCACTGGAGAAGTGGCTCCTCTGGAAGAGGGTGACTGAGGCAGATGAGGGGGCCCTGAACTCAATTCCCTGACTCCTTCATTCTAGGAAGAAGTCTTGTCCTCAGAAGGAGAAGAAGAAAGGAAAATGAGGAGGAGGAACACTGGCTGCTCCAGGAGGGAACGTGAGATAGGCCTCCTCTGAGCCTCTGTTTCAACAAGTGGAGGCCATCATCTCCTCTAGTTTTAAAACCAGTTCTTGTGCAGCACACTCTACAGGGACCAAGAAGGGCATCAGCAAGAGCAGGTACGGCAGTACACTGAATAAAAACAAGGCTGCCTCTGGAGTTGGAATTGGTACTCTTGGCATCCGGAGAGCTTGGATTATTTCTTTGCATGATGCAGCAACATCAGTGCTGTTGAATGAAGCTGAATGTGTTACCGCCCAATGTGGGGCCTTCTGCTCACCGCAAGACATGCCAATAGTCAAGAGGCAAGGTGGTAGGAAGAAAAGGACTTTTTTATTACAGCTTGCTAGCAAGAGGGAAGATGGCCAACTAATGTCTGAAAAAAACCATCTTAAGGGGGCACAAATCTTATAGCAGTTATATAGGCCAGTGGGTTATAGGGAAGGGGTTTAGGGATGTTGACCTTCTGGTGTTACAGACTGGGAGTCATCACACCAGATCTTTCAGTTTTCATTGACGATGGCTCTCAGCATAGATTCTCTGTTGGGGGTCATCACATTCCTACGGAACTCAAAAGAACAAAGTTATCTTATCGCAGCTGGGAGGTATATGCATAGGCAGGGGTTGTAAAATCAACATAGCAGTTAGATTTCCTGGAGGGTGCATATCCAGTTTAGTTAGTTTGTCAGAGGTCATTCAAAGTTACAATAGGGTTTCTGTTCTACAACACGGCTTCCCTTATGTCAACCTTTTCTTGAGCCGGTATCAAATGGAGGGTCATAGGAGGAACTCATGACCTTTATCAAGAGTGAGCTTAGTAAAAATGCTGGGACAGGCATCCTGTTTCCATTCCTAAACTGGGTACTTGGGGGAACTGGGCATAGCTACTCCCACTGGGGAGATTTCCCTGAGAATACACCCCTGGGGCTATAGCCTCTCTGAAACAACTGTTTTGTTAGCAGTTTTTTATAAGAAGCCATTGAGGAGAATCCCTGATAATATGTGCCTTTGACTCAGAGAATGTTGGATGATTTAATAACAGGTGCCCCCCCAGTGGTCCCTGGCTTTGACTTTACTCCTCTGACAGGCAGGGGAAGGGCCTATCAGAAATAGAATAGTCATTCCTCACCTCAGGACAAGGGGTGGAGTAAAACTGCCAATAATGTGACACAGATTCCTTTCTGGGAGATAAGTAAAGGGCAAACATAAAAAGGGAGGAACAAAGGCTGGATTCCCTGCAGAGGCCCCTTCTCAGAGGGAAATGGGGTGATGGTTCATGAATAGATGGACAAGACAGAAATTACAGAAGAGATATAAGGAGCCTGGTGGGCCTATGTGAAAGTGAACAAGACTTACAGAAGCCATGGAGAAATGACATGTGAGAGCTAGGAAAAGAGAGTGCTCTGTAAACTCGAGGAGTTGTTAGAAGGGAAAAATCAGAAAAATGGATTGAGGAAGTCCCTGGGATGGGGTCCTTCTTACAGACTGGAACTGTTAGGTCTGTCTCCCAAGGCCTAGCCTCTAAGGTCCCAGAGCCCCCAGAATTCCCATTGGAGCTCTTAGAGTATGATGTGGAAGGCATATAATTCCAACTCTAGTGAATTGAGATTTCTGGGGAAATAATTGCAGCCCTGCCTCTGAAAATTCAAGTTTCCCTATATCCTAATTAGAGTTATTTCAAACAAAAGGAGGACTAGGGCTGGGCTTGGTCCCCCACCACCTCTAGAAGACTGTCCACATACGCTCCAGTTTATGTGTTAGAAGCGGGGGAGGTCTCAAGACATTCCTGGGCTTGCTGCCCACAGGAGCTCAACGATCTATTGTCCTTAGATCAGAGAAGAGCCTTCATAAAAGAAGCACCCTCTCAGAGTTGGTACAGGTGTTAGCTGGAGCCAACTAACTTTCACTGTCACTCACTGTCGGGCGTTTGGCCCCTTTGTTTGGACTGTGGTGATGTCCCCTTATCAGACTGTGTAATTAGTATTGGGGTTACCTAAGTCCTGAAATGTACACCTACATGCTGGTTGGACAAGGTTGCTGTGATCCCTACTGGGGCTTCAGATGATGTTGGCGGGGTTCATGGCCTGAGCTCCCAACAGCTGCAGATAACAGTTGGCTGAGAGAGCCTGTCTACACTTCCAAGTCTGGTCAAGGTAGCGCAATTGAAACAGATTTGCGAACTCGAAGGTGAAATGGGAATTATCCTTTCATTCAGTAATTAAAGCTGGTTAGATGTTAGAAAACCCAGTCCCCACCCCATCCAGCCACTGAAAAGGTCTCTGGTGCTTGGCGTCTCACTGTGGACTGTGGAGGCTCATACAAGGAGACGTCTGCTATTACTCCCGCAGATCCTGGTATTGCTACTGTGGGTGGACAAACTGTGGCCACCACTGGCATGTGAGATGCAGCCTCAGACATTGCTAATACCTTCTGTTCTATAGTCCTCCAAACAGGAACATTTTTCTTTATTTAGCAAGTCATGCAATGTATTTTTGCTACACTTCCACAGGAGTCTTTAAAGTATTCTGCAATATGCCATCAATGGGTTGAATAGGTCTCAGCACAACGTAAGCTACTGGTATTATACTGATAGTAGCCCGCAATGAAGAAACTGCTCAGATCACATTGCAAGCCTGATTAAGGCTGAGTGGGCCTTGAGTGAGGATCTGAATCCAGGGATCTATATCTTTCTTGGGAGCCATCCAGGCAGAGCCCAAAGAGACATTCCACAATCTAGTAAGAATAAACTGTTAGCCTTACAGCCTGCAACTACAAAGAAAAAGTGACCCCACACTCCTGCCAATATCTGATTAATCTCTTTGGATATTGGAGGAAGCACATCCCACGACTTTTTACCAAATTCCCAGACAAGCAACACAATTTGAACAGGACCCTGGGAACAAGAAGCCTTGGAAGCGTCCAATCAGCTGTAAGACAAGCCCCACTTTTAAGATCCCTGCCTCCTTCAGGCCTCATAGAGCTGTGGGTGTCTGTGACCAATCTTACCAGAGTCTTTAGCAATTACATTCTCCCAGCGCCTGCCAGCCCCTGGGCTTTTGAACTCAAGGCCTTCCTCTCTGTGGAGCAGGACAGCCCTTGACAGCAGCTGCCAGCCTGTCCCTGGGCCAGAGGGAAGACTGATCCTCTCGCCAAAGAAAAGGTTGTCCCTCTCCAACCAAGCGTTCTCATCCTGCTATGAGTTCTGCTGTGGTGGGAGTGTAGGTAACTTTTTTATTTTATTTTTTAATCTTGCTATGGTTTACTCATTTTCTTTGTTTAAAAAGTTTTGCATAGCAAGGCATTCACATGATTCTACAGTCAAACAGTATAAAATGATTTACAGATATTTCTGCCCTAACACCATGTACGCATTCCTGAAAAAAACCTCCCAAGCTGCAAAGTGTCCATGAAAATAACAGGGTTTATAGGAAAAATAGGGTTTGGGCAGACAACTCTGAATCTACACACCTTTGTAATCATACACTAGCAAAACAATAACAATCCACATAAAAATACTAGTATAGTTTTAAAAAGACTTGTTAAACTTCTAATAGATAAAGATTATAATATTAATAAGGGACTTTACTGTTAAAAAAAAAAAGGTAAAAATACCCAGAAAGCGTAAAGAATGACAGAAGCCAGTGGTTTATGGAGACAGGTGGAGGGACGTCACCATCAGAAGTTGCAAGAGAACAGGCTGAGGCTGCACTAAACGTAGATGCCAACCATGAGTGTCTCTGGTTCATTCTTTTATGCTTGTTTCTTTTGCACTGGCTTAGAAAAGACATCTGGTTTTTTGCTGTCTTGCTACCTTCCTTTTTTTGTTAAGAAGCCGTTTATATAGTCCCAAATACAACCTTATGCCACAAAGTGCAGTCTGCACTGAAATCATCGTTTTCTATCTCTGAAAATGCAGCTCACTCACATTTAAAGCAGAAGACACCTGAGAAAGCAGTTGTGGGGCAGCTCAGTGAAATCTTTCTTCTGCACTGTTGAGGGGCACCTCGGAAACATGTTGTTGCAGCCCTTGTGTAGAACGGGACTGCAGCAGCTTCTTAATATTTTCGTTCTCAAAAAAGTGCCTGAAGATTAGGAGGATTACTTAATTAGCACTTCAAGATAGAGAATATGTCCAAACCGAGTGAGGAGGAAGGAGGAGGGTGAATGGCCTCGTGCACCGTGTTGTATTCTTCCCCAGCTTGCTCTGTTCAATTGCGTTTGGTACTTTGAATTCAGCTGTTGCTACTCAGCACAAAACATTAACATGGTGCGACAGTTGTACATGACACAATGCAGCTGCACATTATGCTGATGTCATTCCTCTATTTATCCATTTGCTTTGAGAAACGCTCTGCCACAGTAGAGACAGTGAAGGTCTTGCTCCCAATTTTGTCCACTATCACAATTTTGTCCCAGTTCACATCTCACTCCCAAATAGGTAACCACTTTCTTTAGTTTCTTGTATAACTTCCAGTTAATGAAAATATGAATAGACTCTTGGTTCCTTCCTCTTTTTTAACACAGAGGGAGCCTATAAAACATAGTGTTCTTCACCTTGTTCTTTTTGCTTAGCAATATACCTTAGAGATCTTACCAAAAGTACATAGAGAACTCCTGCATTGTCATTAGTTTTTCATTGCATAGAATTCCCGTGTGTGTGTGTAAAATTTCAGCCAGTCCAAAATTGATAGATGTGTGGATTGTTCCCAATCTTTTGTTAAAACAAACTGCAAGAGGGGCCAGCCCAGCGGTGTAGTGGTTAAGTTCACGCGCTCCGCTTTGGTGGCCGGGGGTTCTCAGGTTCAGATCCCGATCATGGACCTACACACTGCTCATCAAGCCATGCTGTGGTGGCATCCCACATACAAAATAGAGGAAGATTGGCACAGATGTTAGCTCCAGGCCAATCTTCCTCACTAAAAACAAAAACAAAAAACCTGCAACAAACAAACTCATACAGAGTATTTTTGTGTGTATGTAAGTATATCTGTAGGATGAATTCCAAGAAATGGAATTGCAGGATTTAAGGGTATACACCCTACAATTTTAACAAGCATTGCCTAATTGTCCTCCAAAAGGTTTGTCCAGTTTGGACTCCTACAAGCAATGAGTGAATATGCTTGTCTTTCCACAACCCTGCCAACAAAGTCCATGCTAAACTTTTGGATTTTTGCCAATCTGACTGTAGAGAAATGGAATCTCTGTGTAGATATTTGCTCCTTCTTTATTATGAGTGAGGTTGAGCATTTTTTCATGTTTAAAGCTATTTTTGTTTCCTTTTTGGTGTGAACTGTCTGTAGGGTTCTTTCATACTTTTTTCTGTAGGCTTATTAGTTTCTTCTCAGTTTTTAGGTGTTTTTTATATATTAGAGAGGGGGCCGGCCCCGTGGCGTAGCCGTTAAGTGTGCGTGCTCTGCTGCTGGTGGCCCGGGTTCGGATCCCAGGCGTGCACTGATGCGCTCCTTGTCGGGCCATGCTGTGGTGGTGTTCCATATAAAGTGGAGGAAGATAGGCACAGAGGTTAGCCCACGGCCGGTCTTCCACAGCAAAAAAGAGGAGGATTGGCATGGATGTTAGCTCAGGGCTGATCTTCCTCACCAAAAAAAAAAAAAAAAAAAAATATATATTAGAGAGATTATTTCTTTGTGATATATTAAAAATATTTTTACTAGTTTCTCATTTGCATTTTTGTTTTCCTATGATATTCTTTGCCATTCAGAACTGTTTTTTATTTTTATGTAGTTCAATTTATTAATATTCTCCTTTATAGGTTTTCAGGATTTTGAATTATAGAAAGGCTTCCCCATTCCAAAATTATAAAAGAATTTTGCCTTCTTTTTTTACATTAAAAACTTTGACCCATTGGGACGTTATCACGGTGTACAGCAGGAGCTATCGCCCCAACTTTAATTATTATATTCTATGTAGTTATCTGGTTATTCCCAAACCATTTATTGAATAATCATCCATCTTTCCCACTGATTTGAGATCTCTTTTTTATCATTCACTAAATTACTATGTGTTTTTGGGTTTATTTCTGGGCTTTCTCTTCTTTTTCATTCATCTGTCTACTTACGCACCTCTATCACATTGTTTTAATTATTATGGCTTTATCATATTTTCATATCTAGTAAGGCTAGTTTCCCTCAAGCTCCTCTTTAGGGATTCTTTGCTATTCTTCTTTGCTTATTTTGCATATGAGTCTTTGAATCAGCTTGTTTAGTTAAAAAGAAAGACTGTGATATCTTTATTGACTTAAATTAATATATTAACCAGGGGGATTGACAACTTTATGATAATTAGTATATCTATTCAAGAACAATTTTTGTTTTCAAAAGTATTTTAAAGTTTGTTACATGTAAGTATTACACATTTCATAGTAAATTCATTCCTTTATCTTTTTGTTGCCATTTTGTAGATGGTATCTTTTCTTACATTATATCTTCTACCTACATGTTGTAAGGTATATGAAAAGCATTTATTTCTTCCTATTGATGTTATCCTGTGTATCAGGGTAGAAAACAAAACTGCAATAGTAATAAAAATGAAATGGCTCAAACAAAAAAGTTTATTTTCTTCTCATTTTACAGTCCAGGATATGTTTATCGAGATGGTGAGTGGTCGTACTCCACGCAATCATTCAGGGATCCAGGCTATTGGAAGTTCTGCCATCTATAACACATGATTTCCAAGATCAGTGTCCTCCAAATCAACGAGGAGAGGTGTCAAGACGGACTGAAGTTCAAGGCCTCTTAAACTTGTGTGGTGAACATTTCACTTATCACAACTCACATCCCTTTGTCAAGACCTTCATCACATGGTTACATCTAGCTGAGAGCTGCAAAGGGGGCTGGGAAATGTAATCTGTGTGCAGCCATGTCTCAGCTACAGCTCTATTCATATGGAAGAAGAAAGAATGGATTCTGGTGGACAGTTAGAAGTCTTTACACAGTCTACCTCTGGTCACCAAAAATTCACACATACTCTTCTTTCTCCATTTAGAAAAGAACTCACCTCATCCTTAGAGGGACATCTAAGTTTCATTCAGTTATGACATCCAGCTCAAAACCCAGGATCTTGAAGCGACGTTTATGTATCTCTGTTGGACTCACATGTGGGTTCTTTTGGACCAGTGATTCATAAAGTAATAAAGCCCAGATTATCTACTCCCCCCTTGACAGACACACAGACAATATGCAATGGTGGAACAAGTACAGGATCATAGCCATAAACCCTCATTAAGCAAAGGGAAACACACAGCAGTCATTGGTCTATAAAGACAATTAAATCTTGCTGGGTGGGACTCTGAAATACTCCTTACCCTATCAGGGGAGGAAGTTCTTTATTAGCACAACTGGCTGTCCCTGGTGCTCCCTATGGGAGGAACTTCCTTGTCTGTCATACTGTGTGACTCCTCACTTTGCTTTCTGGAAGATTCTTCCTTCTCCGTTATCCACCATGCCCAATATAAGAGGAATTGAGGAGTATCCATTTTTTTAGGATTGCTCTGTACAGGTTTGCAGCCTTTCTTCTGTTGATGAAGTTTGGGGGCTTGCAATTTATTTTAAGACTTAGCCACAGGCTTTTTCAGGTAAGGCTCAAAGTTTCTTTGGCAAAACAATCCCCTCAAAAACTAAGAGGGCTTCTTCTCTATTTGCTTCTAGTGTCAATAACCACAACCGAAGTTCTTGTCTAGGTCTGGTTCTTAAGTCTGTTTTAGTTCTATACTTTCTTGAATGATTCATACCTCTCTCTCAACATTATGGGAGCAACCTTGGGTGGGAAGAGAACACTCTTAATCTAATCTTTTCCTCAGGCCTGTATCTCTTTGCTTGGATTAATAAAAGGCCTTGGGGAAAGGCTTTGAGCATGTATTAGCTTTCTATTGCTGCCCTAACAAATTACCACAAACTTAGTGGCTTAAAAGAACACAAATTTGTCATCTTACAATTCTGTAAGTCAGAAGTCCAATGCTAGTCTCATTAAAGTAAAATGAAGGTGTCAGCAGGGCTGCGTCCCTTTCTGGAGGCTCTAGGGGAAAATCCATTTCCTTGCCTTTTTCAGCTTCTAGAGGCTACCTGTATTCCTTGGCTCATGGCCCCTTCCTCCATCTTCAAAGGCAGCAATATCGTGTCTCTCTGACCCTTCTTCCCATCATCACATCTCTCTCTCTGACCACAGCTGGGAAAGGTTGTCTGCCTCTAAGGATTCAAGTGATTCAATTGGGCCCACCAAGATCATCTCCCCATCTCAGGTCTTTAATTTTAATCGCATCTTCAAAGTCCCCTTTGCCGTGTAAGGTAACATATTCACAAGTCCTGGGGATTAGAATGTGGACCTCTTCGAGGGGTCGTTATTCTGCTCGCCACAAGCAACTAAAGCCTTATCTCCTACTACTTGATGTACAAAAGCAGGTGGATTTCCCAACCTTGTAAAGACCCACATATCTGGACTCATTCTATTCCCTTCAATCTGTGCTTGCAATCTGGTCTCTTCTTGCCTGTGTTCATGCTTTCTTATAATATCTTGCTAAATACAACAAGGAGCAGCCAATACTGGAAACAACTGAAATTTCCATCAACATGTGAATGGATAGACACATTGTGGTACATTCGTACAACAGAATACTCTACAGCAATAAAAAGGGACAGACTGTTGATAAGGTCAACAACATGGATGAATCACAAAATAATTACGTTGAATGAAAGAAGACAGACAAATATGGAGTACACACTATTAGTCTATTTATAAAAAATTCTAGAAAATGCAAACCAATCTATAGTGACAGAAAGCTGATTAGTATTTATTTATGTTGGCCCACTCCAAAGGTTTGGCCTAGTCCACGGTTCAAGACAGCAAGGCAGTTTCTCCAGAAAGGCAGCTCCAATTCCATTTTAAAATGGCTTCACTATAGTCAATTATGACAGAGGAAACCAGACAAATCCAAAATGTGGAACATTTTATAGGGTAAATGAACTGGTTTCTCCAACAAATCAATAGTATGAAAATAAAGGGAGGGTGGATTGCTATAGATAAGAAAAGGATTAAGAGAGATAATACTAAAATGCAATATATTTCAAAAGATAATTTTCAAAAAGTTAAAAACATGTTCCTATACAAATATAAAAAAGAGTATATCAAAGATGTGTTAAAAGAGAACTAGTTCAAAGAAAATTCAAAAGACTGAATATACATGGGCACTGGATGTACATCTTTTAATCTCTACTGAACAATATTCTTTTACATTGCTATCGACCTAGAATCATTTGTGTCTATATCACTTTTCCATAAATTAACATCTACCCTTAAAGAGTACTCTAAGTACCCTAAACTAGTTAAGTCAAAGCAAAGTTACCCTAGAGAATTTGATAATTCTTTTGTGGACCTGTTGGAAAATGCTCCAGTGTCAGACAAAAGGGACATACAGTCATCATTTTACCTATTTCCAAGTTTGGAATTTTTTTTTCTTAATGGTGTGGACCTTGTTTGCATCTTGATTCTGTTGCTGCACAAAGGGCATGATCTGCTCGCTGCGAGACAAAAGCCAATCATCAAGAGGCAAGATGGTGGCAGAGAAAGGGCAGTTTATTCTAGCTTGCTAGCAAGGGGAAGATGGCTGACTAATGTCCGAAAGCACCATCTTACAGAACAAAGACTACAGGCCAGTTATATAGGCGGCTGGTCTCCGGATGGGGGAGGCATCTTGTCTCAAGATGGGGGCATCCATCTGATCTCCAGATGGAGGCAGACATCTTGTCTTAGTTCCTGATAGTCTTTTGTTTTACTGGATATGCATCAGAGACTGGAGCAACGTTCTATACCCTGATCTTTCAGTTATCATTGATGTTGGCTATCAGCATAGACTCTCTGCCCCGGGGGTCATCACATTCCTAAGAAATTCAAAAGAACAAAGTTATCAACTCATAGCAGCTGGGAGGGACCATAAAACCCATAGAGCATGTCAGTTAGTCAGAGGTCATTCTAAGTTACAATATGGTTTCTTTTCTATAATATGTCTTCCCTTATGTCAACCTTGTGTCGAGCTGGTATCAGTTCAAAAAACTCAACTGTAAAAAGACATCTTTGAGAAGACCAGGGGATTTGAACATGGTCTGGGTACTAAATGATATGAAAATATTGAATAATTATATGAATTATTTGCTTGGTGCGATAATTACATTTTGCTTGTGTAAGCAAAGTCCCTATCTGTTAGAAAACCATATGGAAGTACTTACAGGTAAAGTAAAATATGTCTGTGATTTGCTTTAAAATACTCCAGTTAAAAAAAAAAGTGGAGTGGGCCGGTCCCGTGGCTTAGCGGTTAAGGGCACGTGCTCCGCTACTGGCGGCCCCGGTTCAGATCCCGGGCGCGCACTGACGCACCGCATCTCCGGCCGTGCTTAGGCCACGACCCATATACAGCAACCAGAAGGATGTGCAACTATGATATACAACTACCTACTGGGGCTTTGGGGAGAAAAAGGGAAAAAAAGGAGGAGGATTGGCAACAGATGTTAGCTCAGAGCTGGTCTTCCTCAGCAAAAGGAGGAGGATTAGCATGGATGTTAGCTCAGGGCTGATCTTCCTCACACACACACACAAAAAAAGTGGAGGGAAGGAATAGATGAAACATTACATGTTGATAATCATTGAAACTAAGTGGTTCATGATATTTTCTCTACTTTTGTGTGGATTTGAAAAATTTCATAATAATTTTTAAAAATATGTCATGATAGTCTAAGTGTGCATAAGCGAAGCCATCTTGTTACACTAAATGGCCCCAGCCCCTCCTCTGCGTGACTACTCGCTGCTCTGCACATACTCCAAAAAATTACCATGCTCTCCTGATTTATGGCCTCCACTTATGTATGTACTCCCCAATAGCTTGATAAATTAAAAACCTTGTTCTATGAGTTTCTCTGCAGGAACAGGCTGACCACAGGTGGGAAACACACCTACGAGGTATCCATCACAGCTGACAGAAGAATGGAACAATGTAATGCCTGGAATCCATCATGCCTGGAGACCAACATCCCTAGAACCTCTCCTCACTGCCCATTTTCCCTATATAACTGCCTCAAGATTCTGTAATCTTTGAAGATGGTTTTTTTGAGATATTAGTCTACCATCTTCCCGGTTATGCTGGGTAATCGAATTAAACTTCATTTCTCGATCCCTAACTCATGATTAAATGGTTCTGACTGCAGCGAGCCCATTGCTCGGTAACAATAGTATTCCATTCTCACATTCTGGGGTAATTGCACCATCACCACATAAGGCTTACAATTCTTAATTTTAAAGCTAAAAGTTGAATTTCTCATTGTTTACTATACAATATATTTTTACTAACTTTTGAACTAAAAGACATTTATATAAAAGTCCCTAAATTTGGAATATAAAGTATTTCAAAGGACAACCCATGTCATATAAGAGACTGGCTCAGCCTACGCCTTCTTTCTGTTCAAAACCCAGCAGTTAATCCTGTTAGCATTCAAAATGCCCTTTTTTCCTTTTAAAAGGGATAAAGACTGTTATTTTTTAGCCTGCAGCAAAGTCTTAGCACAAAAGCAGTTAGTTCTTAGTAGCACACAATTATTTTTTTATTAGTTAAAATAAATAAATAAATATTAAAATAAATAAAATAAAATAAATTTGCTAGAAAACAAACACAGGCTTAGGGCCGGCCCCGTGGCTTAGCGGTTAAGTGCACGTGCTCTGCTACTGGCGGCCCAGGTTCGGATCCCGGGTGCGCACCGTAGCACCGCTTCTCTGGCCATGCTGAGGCTGCGTCCCACATACAGCAACTAGAAGGATGTGCAACTATGACATACAACTATCTACTGGGGCTTTGGGGAGAAAAAGGGAAAAAAAGGAGGAGGATTGGCAATAGATGTTAGCTCAGAGCTGGTCTTCCTCACACACAAAAAAAGAACCTCTCCATTAAAAAAAAAAAAAATACAGGCTTAAAACTCAGTTTAATTCATGTAACTTTTAGCTTTTCCTTTAGAGACAGTCATTCATTCTGGCCCTGATTCCAAGGCATCCTTCACATGAAAGATTCAAACAAATTCTTTGCATCTTTACCAATGGGAGCTTCATATTTTTAACTATTTTTGTTTGGAGGCCTCTTTCCAAGCTCTCTAACATTCTTGTGACCTTGAGATTTCTGAATGCCATATTTTAACTCAATAAACTTACACTATGCAAAGTCATTTGGAGAGGGCAGCCCTATTTGTTCCTTAGGTTAAACTAGAGCTGCTCCAGAAACATACCCACTAAATCTGCTTGATTTATAATTCTCATTTCAAACAGAAGTAATTCTATCACACCCTTTGGTCTAGTCAATACTTATTCACTGTTTCAAAGGCTTTACATGTATTAGCTCATTTAATCCTCACAACAATGTATGAAGTAGATATAATTACCATGTCCATTTTGTGGAGAAAGGACCTGTGGCACACAGGCTGAGCAACCCCCCAAAGTCACACAGAATGCGGCAGAAAGGAGGATTCCAGGTCATGTAAAGCCGAGCAGAGACATTACTCCAAAGCCAAACTCCCAACCAGCCCCGTATACTGGTCTGGTCACCATCTGGTATGAACACTGTGCTAGAGAGCTGGAGGAAGGAATTTTGACTCTGCTCTCAGAACCTTGGGGGCCAGTGAGTCTGAGCACCAGGCAGGTACCACTGTGTGCTGCTACAACACTGCTCTGAGCACACAGTAAGCCTTGGAGCCATCATTTCCATTACCCTTACTGGGACTTGAGAAGCTGCATCAACCGAGGTGTAGTGGGGTGTAAGACAGGAGTGTAGGACATACTGCAGCCAAGCAGGGCCATAAGGCTTCAGAAAACTTCCAGAAATGCCCAAGCAGAGCTCAATCATTCAACATTACATTTATTGAGTGACAGCCATGTGCATGGAAGACAGGTGTGTTGCCAATCTCATGGGGCTTACATTGGTGGTGGTGGTGGTGAAAAATAAATATATTGACAAAGCAATGAACAAGATGCTTTCAAATGATGACAAACACATGAAGAAAGTGAGACAGAATGCTGCATTATAGGGAACTGATTTAGGCTGGGTGGTGGAGGAAGGCCTTTCTGAGATGCCAATTGAGAGCAGAGACACGACGGATAGGAAGGTGGCAGCGATGCAAAGGGCTAGGGCAGAGGGGACAAAGCACAGGGACTGAGGGAGAAGTGGCAAGAGGGAGGTCAGAGAGACAAGGAGGGCAGTCATGTCGGCCCCCCAGGCCCTGCAGAAGCCTTCTCTAACCGGGCTGGGAAGATATCGGAGAATTTTAAGCCAGGGAAAGGGACCTCTAAGGTTGGAGGACGCCTGTGGGTGGGGCAAGTACTTCCTAGGGACAGGGAGAGAACGAAATCATTTGAGGAGCATTTAAACACGCTTTCTTCCACATCAACTAAAAGAGCACGTGGCTGGAGGGTCTGGGATGTGCTGAGACCACACCCAGAGCCCAGGCCCACAGAGTCGTGGCCAACAGGTGAGGCCCACACCCCTCCCGCCCAGAGGAGAGGGGCTTCGAGAGTCACACCGGAGGACAAAGGGAGAAAAGCCGGCGGGGCGTGGGGTAGAGGACAGGGATGTAAAATATGGGCGTGGATTTCTTCTGAATACCCCACCCCCTCTATCTTAAACCCCGAGTATTAGCCTCAAGTTTCTCCACCCCCTGCGGGGGAGGGCTGGAGGCCGGGCACGTTTTAGGGTTTAAGACCCCGAGCTCACCCTGTCATGAATACCCCTCAACACCTGTAACCTACTCCCTTACCCCCGCCAGGCGGGCGACCTGTGTCCCCACCTTGATCTGTCCGCCTTTAGGGGCAGGGAACAGGCTGACCAGGAGAACTTTTGCCGCCCTTCCCAGCCCCGCGCAGGGGCTGAAGGCGGCGGCAGGCCCGCTGGCTCCGGGAGACTGGGGGACTTTCATGCGATGGTTCCTGGGACTCAGCAACGGCTGCACACGGGGGCCCGCGACCGAACCACGTGGGGCGGCCGCAGGCAGAGCAGGAAGCGGGCGCAGGTGGGCAACTGGGGCCGCTTCGGCGCCGTCAGCTACCGGGGCCACGGGCGGCGGGGACGCGCGGGAGCCTCCAGGACACCTCCCCACCGAGGACCCTGGGAACCGAGTCTCGGCCCGCTTTGCGGGCTCTGTGGTTTCTGAATCCAGCCCCGAGGAGGGAAACAAGCCCAGTGAACCGGGCCCAGGCCCCTTAGCTCTTGGAACCTCAATTTTCCCTTCTGTCGAATGGGGACAATAATGCCTGCCTGCTTTAAGGGTATTTTATGTAAAGCGCCTTACTCATCGTAGGTGCTTCGGCAATGGTGGTTAATTTTGCAAACAGCCCCCTGAGAATATTTGCTTGCTAAGATCCTGCCTGGTCCAGGAAACAAATCTGGGCCACGTTGGGGGCAGGGAGTCCTGTTTAATGTTGAGCATCTGGCGAGCGCCACTTGCGTCGCCCTCCGACGCTGATCCAACCGGAGACGGGAATCGGGAGGAGGGGAGGGGATACTGGCATCCCAGAGTCCTACAATGGGGTGTCATTAGGTCTCAGAACTAGACTCCCTCCCACCTTGTAATCCAGGAGCTCGCACTACGCGACGAACTCTGGCCGCCGCTCCCGCGCCGCCTCGGCTCCGTCTGATTTCGGTTTCCTTTTCTCGACCCCTGCCGCCCCCACCCCCCGCCGCGGCCCAGGGATTGGCCCGGTGATCGGTGACGTGAAGGAGACTAAGGTTCCCATTGGGGGGCGGAGTTCAGCAGGGGCCAATCCGGGCGCTGGATCGGGGGGATCTCGATGGGGGCTCGGAAGCGCCGGGAGATTAGCGGCGGGGACGCGCTGTCGCGCTGGGTTCTCGCGGGGTATCGCGACCCGGAACTGACCGCCGCGGGAGAGAAGCGACCCCAGCCCCGGATTCGCGGTCCGGAGCTCGCGGCCGGTGAGTAGGGGGCGTCCATGAGAAATGCAGCAAAGCAGCGGCCACACGCGCCCCGGGGTCCGCGCGACCAAACGCGGCCGCCGGGTCGAGAGCAGGACGGGGCCGGGCCGCCGGGCGGGCTCGGGAGGAGGGTGAAGTTCGCTGTGTCCTCCCTCCAGGCCTGATCCCCCTGCTTGCTTGACCCTCCATTGGCCCCTTCCTCGTGGGTCTTCCTCGCCTTCCCGTGTCCAGCTCAGGCACCGATCCATTCTTGTCTCCAGAGCCAGAAGTAAGCTAGGCCCGGAGGACGGTCTGGTTGCTTAGCCGAGTGGACGGCCAATCCGGCTCCATGACCAGAGTCATGTTTTCTTTCATTTCCTTTTTTTTTTTTGGGTCAGAATAAACCGGTTTAGCCACATATACTTGGAGCTGTGCATTCACTCTGTTCTCCAGCCTGTTAGCACATTAGCATTTTCCCTGCTGATTTTCTCTCTATTTGGCCCTAGAAAAGAGTGTGTAAATTTATCTTTATGGAGCAAATGGGAGGCAAACACTTCCAAATTCCCAGTGCATTTCAGATTTTGACGCCACGACGATATGTGTGCACTTCAAAAGATGGGAGAATGACATTTGTTCATGCATACAGCAAATATCAGTGTCAGGGACCATGGTGAGCCTCCTGTTTAACTGTTAGTTAAGTCATAATCCATAGAATGTTTTCCCACCAGTTTAAAAGAATCAACTTTTTAAAAAAATGGGCTTTTTTTTAATGTTCCCAAATTGCAATTTCTTTTTGTGTGTGAGGAAGATTGTACCTGAGCTAACATCTGTGCCAGTCTTCCTCTATTTTGTATGTGGGATGCTGTCACAGCATGGTTTGATGAGCGGTGTGTATGTCCTCGCCTGGGATCCAAACCCGCGAACCCTGGGTCACCAAAGCAGAGTGTGTGAACTTAACCACTATGCCACTGGGCTGGCCCTGTGCCTTTGTTTTCAATTAATATATTCTGAGATTATTCCATTTTCTAAGTACAAATCTGGTTCAGTTTAAGATATTCATAATGATAATTCTGGTGCTATGAATTTAAAAATTTTACAGAGTGTAGCAAAAATCATCCTTATTCCATAGTAATAGAATTTTATTTGGGCACAGGGCCACACAGATTAAAAACTACATTCACTCTCCAGCCTCCCTTGAGACTAGCTATGTCCATGTGACTAAGTTCTGGCCAATATGATGAAGCAGATGTGAAGTTGTAGGTTTTGCCCTTGAAGGGCTTCGCTTCTCCTCCTTCCTTGCTTTCCCTGTCCTGCTCGTGGCCCATGGACATGGTCTCAGGTACTTTGATTCATGCAAATAAAGGCAACATCCCAGGGACAGCAGAGAAGGAAGGTGATAGGAACCTGGATGCCTGGAGAACCTCGTGGTGCAGAGTCACCCTAGCAGCCCTGGACCACCTGCCTCACTGTCCTGTGAGACATGTACAAGCTTCTGTCCTGTTTAGAGCACTGTTGTTGGAGTATCTGATGAACACACCTGAATTAATATCCTAACTAATACACAGACAGAGAATAGGACTTCCCAGGAGTGGGTGGCCATGGTGATCTGTTCTGGAGATGAGCAAAGACATATTTACAGTGTTCACCACTGTGGGCTCCCTGGGACATTATTCTAAGTTGGAGTAAGGGAGAGCTTGGCTACATGGGGCAGCACAGAGATTGGAGACTGTTACCTTCCTCATCTTTCTAGCCATGAGGCTTCCCTGGGGGAGTGTTTGGGCTCATCAGGTGTTAGATCTGGGAGTCTTTGTTTCTTCACTTCCTGTCTTCTTTGCAAACCAAATCCCCTCTTCATCTTAGCCAGGATCAGAAACATTGCTGGTGACCTCTTCCTCATCACCTGTCTGATGGCAGGGACTGTGGAGGTTGACATCTAGAGGAGCAACCTCTCTGGTAGACAAGGAATGCAGAGTCATTTGCCCTTGGGTTCCATGAGGAGTCTGCGCTTCTCCAGCCTGGTTTGAACAGCTGACTGCCTGGCACCTGGCGCTTGGAAAGTCTTCAAAATATGTCAGCGCTTTCATCACTTCTAAGCTGCACTTAGTTTTTTAATAGCTTTTGAAGGAAAAAATTAAATGTATGCAATATTTTTGGCTGATTGGCATACCGTACATTTAGCCATTCAATTATATAATGTTTTCCCATCAATATCCAAATTTTAAGATTTCATAATTTTGAGAAATCTAAAGAGTCTAATACATTTTCTGGATTGTTTTTGGCCACAGGTTAGTTTGCATAGTTTCACCAAGACACGCCTTTCTCTAAAGCTTTTCTTGTATGAAATTGCCAGGATGTATTATCCTTTATGAAGACACCTGTATTCCCATAGGCATGCTGAGCATTTCATCAAGCTCTTAGAGTATGGGAGGCGGATGGGTTCTTTTAGAACTGGTTTAGCACCCCATGGCCTTCAGCCTCACCTGCTGGGATTCAGGGTTCCTGGGTTTTCTCCTGAGTCTGGTCTTCTTTGGGACTGATGGGAAATTTCAGGCTCTGGGATTTCAGAGGAAAGAAGTCAGAGAAACTCCTACTCTGGAATCACAACCAGTTTTAGAATTGAGACTCAGACCAAGGAAGATAAAGAAGCTAAATTTAAGGCCAAATTCGAAGGACATAAAGAAGGCAAGATTTTCAAGTGTTAGTTCTGAGACAGGCGAATTGCATAATGTAATTCTAGAATTTCATTGTTGTCATCATTCCTGAGCTTAAACTGCCAGTTCTCCAAATTATAATGTCATCTCTCTCCCCTCCATTCCAAGCACCACCTCCTCTAGGGCACCTCTGCATGTCATTGTAAAGCATCTCCCTAGTTGTCTACTTCTATGCACATTTGCACCTGGAGACCCCTCTGCATGGCACCTGTGCTCACACTGTTCTGTAACCAGCTTCTTCCCCAGAGGACTCTGGGCTCCCTCCCTGTATCTCCAGTGCCCAGCACAAATGAGGCTTTTTTTTTTTTTTTTTTAATTTTTATTTATTTATTTTTTTCCCCCAAAGCCCCAGTAGATAGTTGTATGTCATAGCTGTACATCCTTCTAGTTGCTGTATGTGGGATGCGGCCTCAGCATGGCCGGAGAAGCGGTGTGTCGGTGCGCGCCTGGGATCCGAACCCAGGCCACCAGCAGCGGAGCGCGCGCACTTAACCGCTAAGCCACGGGGCCGGCCCATAAATGAGGCTTATTGTGCACTTTATTTTCATTTTCATCATGTATCATTTAAAAATAGTTCTACAAAGCTTATAATGAAAACTTGAAGCGTTCAGGGACAGGAATAGGTCCCTGCCTCAACCCTCCTTACTGGGATTTCTATTCCTTAGGTGTGTCGGGAGAGGGAGAGAATCTCCCTCTGCCCTTTTCCTTAAGGTTCTTATGGCTGGCCAAATAATTAACAAGACAGGTTAGCAGGAGGAAATAATACCAAGTTTAATAACATGTATACATGGGAGAAACTCAGAAATGAGCAACTCGTCCCTCTGTCTAAGCTGCTTGCTTAAGTATTGCAGCTAAAGGTGAGGAGCGTGTTGGAGGTGGGTAGTGGTCTGGGACTTCAGAGGGCAGGAAGACAGTTCTTTTCAGGGTCATCTATAGATGATGTGGTCAGGGAGAGACAGAGTTTTTGATAAAAGGGGCTTGGTGCCTTTCCTATTGTAACCTCTATCCTACATTATCTTTACAGCCATCATGATAATAACTCCTTCCTGAAGCAGATCTTTTGTTTTAAATTCTTTAGGCAGTTTGGGAGGGGAAACTCAAATATTCTTCCTGAGTTCTCTGAGTCCTTATTGTCTTCAGCTCGAAATAATCTGCATACCAGAGTGGTGCCTCCTGGGGTAGCTTGCCCTGAGCACCATCAGGTGCAACCACTTTTGATTTCTCAGAACATTACACAGAATTGCCATATGATCCAGCGTTTCCACTTCTGTGCAGAAACCCTAAAGAAGTGAAAACAGGGACCAGATATTTGTAGACCTACATTCATAGCAGAATTATTCACAATTACCAAAGAGTAGAAACAACCTAAATGTCCATCAACAGATGAATGGATAAACAAAAGGTGTTTTACATACAATGGAATGTTTTTCAACCTTAAAAAGAAGGAAACTATGATATATGCTACATCATGGATGAACCTTGAAGACATTATGCTAAGTGAAATAGGCCAGACACAAAAGGACAAATATTGTATGATTCCACTTATACGATGTAACTAGAGTAGTCAAATTCATAGAGACAGAAAGTAGAATGGTGGTTACCAGAAGCTGGTGGGAGGGAGGAATGAGGTGTCATTGTTTAACGGGTACAGAGTTTCAGTTTGGGAAGATGAAAAAATTCTGGAGATGGAGGATGGTGATGATTGCTCAATGTGAATGTATTTACTGTCGCAGAACTGTACACTTAAAAAATGGTTAAAATGGTATATTTTATGTTATGTATGTTTTACCAAAATAAAAAAAGCAGCCACTTTTGATGCTTTAAACAGTTTCTTCTTGTACTTATCTCTATATATCTTTTTCAAACTTTTTGTTATGGAAATTTTCAAATACACAAAAGTAGAGAGAATTGTATAATGACTCCACATTACCCATCATCACCTTCAATAATTATCAACATTCCCCCTATCATGTTTCATCTATTTCTTCCAGTTTTTTCCCCCAGGAGTATTTATTTTAAATAGATTTTATTTTTAGGATAGTTTTAGATTTACAGAAAAATTGAGAAGATAGTACAGAGAGTTCCCATATACCCCACACCCAGTTTCCAGTATTATCAACATCTAACATTAGTATGGTTCATTTGTTACAATTAACAAACCAATATTGCTGCATTATAATTAACTACAGTCCGTAAATTATTCATATTTCCTTAGTTTTTACCTAATATTCTTTTCTGTTCCAGGATCCCATCCAGGACACCATATTACATCTAGTTGTCATGTCTCCTCAGGGTCCTCTTGGCTGTGACAATTTGAGACTTTCCTTGATTCTGATGACCTTGACAGTATTGAGGAGTACAGGTTAGGTATTTTGTGGAATGTGCCTCCACTGGAATTTGGTGATTTTTTTTTTTTTCATAATAAGACTGGGGTTATGGGTTTGGGGGATGAAAACCACAGAGGTGAAGTACCACTTTCACTACATCATATCAAGGGTGTATACTGTCAACATGATTTATCACTATTGATGTTGCCCCTGATCACCTGACTGAGGTCGTGTCATCAGGTTTCTCCATTGCAAAATTATTCTCCCTCCCTTTCCATAATGTATCTTTGGAAGGAAGTCACTATGCACAGCCTACAGTTACGGAGCGGGGAGTTATGCTCTCTCTCCTTGAGTACTCTCTCTCTTCTCCTCTCTACAGAGTAGAAATATAAATTATTTAGAATTTTTCTGCATAGAAGATTTTGTCTCCTCTCTTCTATTTTATATATATGTATATATGCAATCAATCATTTATTTATGTCAGTGTGGATTCATTCCTGGATTACTTTAGAAGCAAATCCTTCACATATAATTTGGAAGTTAAATAGGTTAGTGTACACTTGTCACAGATAAGGGTTATTTTTTTTAACATAACAATTATGCTATTTTTTTTTTTTTTTTGTGAGGAAGATCAGCCCTGTGCGAACATCTGCCAATCCTCCTCTTTTTTTTGCTGAGGAAGACTGGCCCTGGGCTAACACCCGTGCCCATCTTCCTCCACTTTATATGGGACGCCGCCACAGCATGACTTGCCAAGCGGTGCGTCGGTGTGCGCCTGGGATCCGAACCAGTGAACCCTGGGCCGCTGCAGTGGAGCGCGCACACTTAACCACTTGCACCACCGGGCTGGCCCCTATGCTATTATTATACCTAACAAGATGAACAGTAATTCCCTAATTTCACTCAATACTCAGTGCATATTCATATGTCCCTTGTGATCTTCAAGGTGTCTTTTTCAGCTGGTCTGTCTGGAACAGGATCCAGATAAGGTCCACACTTGGCAATTGATTGTTATGTCTCTTTAGTCTCTGCTCTTCTATAATATGCCAGCCCCGCCTACCCCTTTCTTTTAGCCTTTGATTTCTTAGAGAAACTAGGTCATTTGTCCTGTAGAATGTTCTGTATTCTGAATTTGGTGAATGGCTTTCTCATGGTATTAAATTGTTTCTCTCTCTTTTGTGTTTCCTGTGATCTCAAAAGATATTTTCTGATACACATTTGCAATGTTATCCTGCCAGTCCCCGCAACTCTTCACTTTACCAAGTTTCCATTCAAGGACCAATAAGGACATGGTCATTGGACATTCTGAGACCTCTATAGGAGGGTGCAAATGCTATCATTTAATATATTCTGCCTTGAGCTTGCTCCCTACTCGGCATGGTGAATATAGAAGAGCTGCAGAATTGGCCACACCCCATTCCTGGACCAGCCCTCCTTTAAAACCTTGAGGACACTCATTTCCCTCTTTTATCTAAAGGGCAGATCCTGGTTCCTTGTTACCTTTGATGGTGATGCTGGACCTCAGTTGCTCTCTTAAGGCAGTGAGCTCCACACTGCTGCCACCACTGTTGGAGCAGGTGCAGGGATGATGGAGAGAGGAAGGAGGAAAAAGCTGAGGACTCTGTTATTGAGGCCTTCTGAACTTGGATGAGGCGGCTTCCTCCAGCTGTAGCCGTTCTTCTGCTCTTATACTCTTCTGAGTCTGGTCCTCCCAAAACCGAAGAAAAAAGTCCTTTCTCTTTAAAAACAATCATATTTCCTACTGGCAGCTGCAGTACCCACTGTCTTGCAGTTAAATTTTCCGGCTCACAAATGTAAAACAGTCTGATGCTGCCCACTTTTCAGCCCTTAGGCTGTAATGCTGTTCACTGCCCCTTTGTTACATCAGGATAGGGATTAATCCATGGTCTAGCTGGAATCAGAACAATCCTGGAGAAGCCCTTCAATATATAACTGAAATGTGATTCAAAAGAACACAGGCACACACACCACAGTGCCACATGGTGCATGTGTAAAACATATCAGGAAATATTAATAAACAGAGAAGGATCAAAACACACTGATCCCCATATTCTCATTGTCCCATGGAGGAGTGTGCTTAGTCTGGCACAGTGGACTGTATTCCCATGGCCAGCGTTCCAGGAGTGAGGACATCCCCAAATGCTCTGTGTATTTACTGGGACAGCAAGACAGAGACATCAGGGCTACTATGATACAACAGCAGGTCCCTGATCAAGGATCCGAGCTTGTTAGAAAGTGGCAGTCCCTGGATCTCAGTGGCTGCGTTGGCCCATTTTTCTGAAGAGCAGATTCAGACCTGCTGACCCAGCTCCCTACTCTGCTAACAACAGTGGGAGGGAGGGACCCTCCAGGGCATCTAGATCTGGGTCTCCTCAGCACATTTTCCAGGCTCTGGCTGTAACTGCTCACCAGGCTCTCCAGCCCCTGCAAAGACCCTCTCAAGCACTTCCAAGAATAAGAAGGGGTTATTTCCAATGTTACCTCCACATTTTATATTTTCTTCTTGCAGATATGGCTACAACTTATTGATATTCTTCTGGGCACTATACCTTCTGAACTTTGCTACACTAAACCAGTAAAACAGTTTATTCAGTCCATTCTCAAAACACATGAAAATGTTGTATATATATTTTTCTGTTTTCGGCCTCCAACTCTGCTGTGTTTGTCCCCTTTTCCCTACTTATAGTGGGTCCCTGAACAAATTTCTGGGCGTATCTATGATTTTATGGGTAGTTTATGTTAGTAGAATAGTCTCATTACAGTATTTTAAAAATCAATCCTGTTAAAACTTGAATCTCAAATTTAATATAACAATGCAAAGCTTGGCTTTTCTCCTCTCCCAGGTGTGTTAGTGTTTTGACCCTGGCTGTTGGTGAAAGAATATATCTCTCTCTCACATATTTAACATAGATATGTAACATATTTCTTATAACAAATACATTCCAAAATTTCACTGGCTCAACACAATAGGAGGTTATTTTTTCTAATAAGCTGCCCAGTGTGGTTCTAATGGAGCAGTGTGTTGGGGAGGTTGGGAGGCAGCACATCTGCTCCACACAATCATTCAGGGATTCAGGCTGACAGAGTTTGTACCATGTTCATTACATGGCTCCTAAGGTGGCTGAGGTCATTTTCTTCCAGAAAGAAGGAAGAGTAAAGCACACAGAAAAGCATGTGTATGGATCTTGTCTTATTGATTTAGAAATCCTCTTTATAGATACTATGGATAATAATACCTTTCCATTTGTTGTTTTTTTTTTTCATTTATTTATTTATTTATTTATTTTTCCCCCAAAGCCCCAGTAGATAGTTGTATGTCATAGCTGCACATCCTTCTAGTTGCTGTATGTGGGACACGGCCTCAGCATGGCTGGAGAAGCGGTGCGTCGGTGTGCGCCCAGGATCCCAACCCGAGCCGCCAGCAGCGGAGCATGCGTACTTAACCGCTAAGCCACGGGCCCGGCCCTGTTGTTGTTTTTACTGTACCAAAATTTCGAATATAAATTGTCAGATCAATCCATCTTTTACTTTGTTGCTTCTGGATTTGCATTATGTTTAGAAAGGCCTTTGCTATCATAAGGTTATAAAATATTTACTTCTAACTTTCTAGGTGGAGGGGAAGGGGAGAAGAGGACAGACATTGAAGAGAGGAGAAATGTGAGAGGGAGGAAGGAGGCAAGGAGAGATGGGGAGAGGAGAAGAGAAGCAGTATGATTCAGAGTTCTAGCATTCAGAGCTCTTGTTTTATAATTTAGAAGAGTCTCCACAATTTATAGGCCAGGGCTTACTGTGCTCTGTATAGCCCTTGAGAAGCCTGGTTCTTCAAAATTGGCTGAGTGGTCACCAGCAGCTTCCATGAGCTGAAGGCCATTCTCTGGAGAAGAGGGCAGCTGTGAGTCTTAAGCAACATCACTCACTGCACCTGAGAACAGGTGTTTGGGCCTGCGAAAGGGAATCTGGGTGGGGCACCAAAAGCACCTGTTGCAGTCCATCCCTTGCACCTCTCAGTTCCACTATCTTCTTACATTAAGTGCATTCCATCTTCTGGGTCACAATGTCTAGGGAAATTACAAGAAAACGATTAGGACCCGTAGTGGTATAAATGAAAGTCCTCCCTGCTGCAGTTGGTTCCAAGACCACAACTCACCTCCTCCTCTACCATCCATTCTAGATTCTCCTCAACCTCAGATAGCACGTCAGCTGGTCTAGGTTCGCCTGTTGATTTGACCTATTTCCTCATCCCTGAGGGGTCTGAGCCTTGGCTTCTAGACGTTTATTATTTGTGGTTGCAGTATCTGCTCATTTACAATTAAAAATGGACATCAGAATTCTAGGAGCTGCCCCATGGGAGGCATGGATCACATGGTGTGTTCCTCATGATGATCAGGATCAGTTATCCCTGTCCATATGGCAACTCCTTCCTTTGCCCACTGGTCTACTGGCATGAGGAGCCCAAATTGAACAGGTGACAGCTATAGCTCTTAAGTTTAATGAGACTCTTACTGTGATCCTTGGTTGAAGCACCCTCTTCTGGGAACCCAAACTTCTAATCCTGCAGAACCCATTGAGAGGGTGGGAAGCATAAATACCCCAATTGGGTTCTTGGGAGTGATGGTGAGTAGTCACTCCTTTTTCTACCCCTGGTTGTCAGAGACCTACTTATTCCATCTATTGGAGACACAGCACTATATAATAGCTGTCAGTTTAAACCTTGGCGGATGCTACATTCTAAAGGATAGCACCCATCCTTGCACAGTGTCATCTTCAAGGTGGTACCACAGCTGCGCCTTGAAGAGATCATTCCAGTTCTCTCAGCTGGCAGCTTCTGCATGATGCCGTATAGGGTAGGACCAGTGGATTTCATGGTCATGCCTTTGCTGTAAAATAGGTCTCTTAGTGTGGGGCACTGTTATGTAGGGTCCCATATTAGAAAATCTTACCCATGTGAGCCCTTGGATATGAGTTCTGAGTGAGACACTGGGGAGGAAGGGCAGACTCATACCTGGAATACAAGTCAACCCAGATCAAGATCAATCCTTGATTCTTCCAGGATGGAAGAGTAATAATGTAATCCAATTGCCACCAAGTGGCTGGTTGTTTTCCTCAAGGGATGGTACCACACTGGAGTTTATTTGTTGCTGGAAGATCAGACATTCAGTTGTGGCAGTAAATATATCAGCCTTGGTAAAAGGGAGTCCGTACTGTTAGACCCACGCCTCTCTGCAACCATTCATACTCCTTTCATGAGACTGTTGTGCGAGCACTGGGGTGGCTAAGGACAGAGGCTGGCTAATGTCTACTGGCTGAGTCATCCTGTACTCTTTAGTGTCTCTTGTATGGTGGGTAATTTCTGGTGGGCATTAACACTTGATAGAAAAGATCCTAACACTTTTTGTCTACTATATGCCTCTTCCCAGATATTCTTGGCGGTGATCTTCTAATCTTGTTCCTTCCAGGACCCTCCCAGTTAAGCCATTACTACTGCTTGTGAGTTGGTGCATATTTTTACCTGAGGCCACTTTTGTCTCTACACAAAGTGGATGAGTAGGAGCAGCACCTGAAGTTCTGTCCATTGGAAGGAAGTTCCCTCAACACTGTCTTTGGTCAGCCCTGAATGGTGCTGTAGTGTGGCAGCAGTCCTTTTTTGGCTCACACCAGCACACTGAACTGATACATTTGTGAACCAAGTTGAGGTATTTTTCTTCTCATGTCACCTGGTCATAGGAACTCCTCATTAGGTCATAGGTGAGAGCTGAGGAAAAGGCAAAGGTATGACATGAGGAAGGTGGTAGGTGACATGAGGGTTTGAGCCACTTGTTTATACAACTAACTTGAGTTAAAGAATAACTTTAGGCATCAATAGCCTTATACCATGTACCAGAAGCTGTGTAAATCTGCTCTATTAAACATTTCACATTCAGCACATCTGCTTCAATTAGGCTAATTGGGTTAAATTTCCAGTAGTCCACTATCATCTACCATAATCCATCCAATTTTTGCAAGAACCAGAGTGGTTAATGCAACGTTCATATGTTGGGGCCACCCTCTGCCCCTGCATCCTTTATATATTTGAGGGTGCTGTTAATCTCTTTCATTACACTCAAGATACAATATTGTTTTTATTTTCTATCCTGGCTGAGGTTGGAACGCTATTTCAGTGGGTTCTACTTGGCCTGTCTTACTACCAAGCATTTACTCCACAGGTCGAAGAACCAATGTGAGGGTTCTGGCAACTGCTAAACATGTCCATTCCAATTACATATTTGGAAACCAGGGAAATGACCACAAAGTAGATGTGTGGACACAGAGAATCCACTGAGATTTGGGTGGACCTGAGATGGGATGCAAATTATTTCCTAGTCCCCATATTCCTCTCCTGTAATGGGAGTCCATGATGGTTCTTTGGTTCCCCAAGAATTAGTATCAAATTGGACCCTGTATCTAACAGACTTAGCAAATATCTGGATATTCCCTTTCTTCAGTGTATGGATAAATGGCCACTGACTCCTTTAGTGAAGGACTTGAGGATTACTACTGTACACACTAGCCATGGTGTTGCAGGGTACTTCAACAGGGGACATGGCTTCTCCTTTAATTGATGGATTCTGGGTCTGAGAACTGGCTCAGATCTGGAAACTGGGCAAGGAATCATAACTTTCTATTGGGGCCATTAATCTCAGCCTTCAGTTTATTTGTTCTTCATCTATTGGTTAAAATATTAAGCGACACTCTTGTAGGCTGCTTCACTATCTTACCCCTAGGAATACAGTGGTCTATTAGTCATTTCTATAAATCTTTTGCAGTCAGGTTTTCCTGGCTTCCATTCTGACACTGCTGGCTATTTTGGCAATTTTCTCACTTTGCTTTTACCTTGCTGTCACTTGTCTTCTGCATTTCTGGGATCCTATTATCCCCATTGATGCTAGGGAGCCAAGTTCTGTAACATTATCTTCTAGAGCCAGCCCCAGCCTACCAAGGACAGACATAGTGAGGCTGATACTCCTCTCACCTGCTCATTCCTTAATCTCTGACAAGCAGAGTGTTCTTTGGACCCTTTCAAGGAAAATAGTCATCTAGTGAGTTTTCTGGTTTCATAGGGTAGCATGCCCACTTCTCTGAGCCTTTTTATCTCTTTCTCTACAGTCTGCCATGGAAGTTCTGGCATCTCTACTTCATTTAATGTGAACCATCACTTTTTGTTAGAATAGTTTTATTGAGATATAATTCACATAGCATAGTATTCAATCATTTACACTCAGTGGTTTTTAGTATATTCATAGAGTTGTGCAACCATCCCCATGTCAATTTTAGAACATTTTCATCACTCCAAAAACATTTTTTGAAAATTTTCGTCACCACATACCGATATATTTCTAAGTGGTCATCCCCATTTCCCTCCAGCATCCCCTCAGCCTTAGGCAACCATTAATCTACTATCTGTCTCTATAGATTTACTTATTATCAACCCTTGGTCATGGTGTATAATTCTCTTTATATGTTGCTGAATTCAGTTTGCTAGGATTTTGTTGAGGATTTTTGCATCTCTATTCAGAAGAGATATTGGTTGGTAGTTTTCTTGTGATATCTTTGATTTTGGTATCAGAATATTATCGGCCTCATAGAATGAGTTGGGTAGTCTTCCCTCTTCTTCCACTTTTTGGAAGAGTTTGTGAAGAATTGGTATTAATTCTTCTTTAAATATTTGGTAGAACTCACCAGTGAAGCCATTTGGACCTGGGATTTTCTTCGTGGGTAGTTTTTTATTACTGATTTAATGTCTTACTTTTTTTTTTATTATTGTGATGCTGTGATGAACATAGGGGTACATAAGCCTCTTTGGATTGTTGATTTCAGGTTCGTTGGGCAGATACCTAGTAGTGGGGTAGTTGGATCATAAGGTATTTCTATTTTTAATTTTTGAGGAATCTCCTTACTGTTTTCCATAGAGGCTGCACCAGTTTGCATTCCCACCAGCAGTGGGTTAGGGTTCCCATTTCTCCACAGCCTCTTCAGCATTTGTTGCTTTTTGTCTTGGTGATTATAGCCATTCTAATTGGTGTAAGATGATATCTTAGTGTTGTTTTGATTTGCATTTCCCTGATCATTAGTGATGTTGAGCATCTTTTCATGTGCCTATTGGCCATCTGTATATCTTCTTTGGAGACGTGTCTGTTCATTTCCTCTGCCCATTTTTTGATTGGGTTGTTTGTTTTTTTGTTATTCAGTTGTGTGAGTTCTTTGTATGTTATGGAGGTTAATCCCTTGTCAGATATATGGTTTGCCAATATTTTTTCCCAGCAGGTGGGTTCCCTATTCATTTTGATCCTGGTTTCATTTGCCTTGTAGAAGCTCTTTAATCTGATGAAGTCCCAGTTGTTTACTTTTTCTTTTGTTTCCCTTGTCTGAGTAGACATGGAATTCAAATGGCTGATGGCGAGTAGTGTACTACCTATATTTTCCTCCAGGAGTTTTATAGTTTCAGGTCTCACCTTCAGGTCTTTGATCCATTTTGAGTTAATTTTTGTGTATGGCGAAAGAAGATGGTCTACTTTCATTCTTTTGCACGTGGCTGTCCAGTTTTCCCAGCACCATTTATCGAAGAGACTTTCCTTTCTCCACTGTATGTCCTTAGCTCTTTTGTCAAAGATTAGCTGCCTGTAGATATGAGGTTTTATTTCTGGACTTTCAATTCTGTTCCATTGATCTGTGTGTCTGTTTTTGTACCAGGACCATGCTATTTTAATTACTATTGCTTTGTAGTATGTTTTGAAGTCAGGGATTGTGACGTCTCCAGCCTTGTTCTTCTTTTTCAGGATAGCTTTAGCTGTACAGGGTCTTTTGTTGCCCCATATGAGTGTTAGGATTCTTTGTTCTATTTCTGTGAAGAATGTCCTTGGGATTCTGATTGGGATTGCATTGAATCTGTAGATTGTTTAAGATAGTATGGACGTTTTAACTATGTTTATTCTTCCAATCCAAGTGCATGGAATATTTTTCCATTTCTTTGTGTCATCATTGATTTCACTCAATAGTGTCTTATAGTTTTCATTGTATAGGTCTTTCACTTCCTTGGTTAAATTTACTCCTAGATATTTTATTCTTTTTGTTGCAATTGTAAATGGGATTGTCTTCTTGAGTTCTCTTTCTGTTAGTTTGTTGTTGTTATATAGAAATGCAACTGATTTCTGTAAGTTGATTTTATACCCTGCCACTTGGCTGTAGTTGTTGATTATTTCTAAAAGTTTTCAAATGGATTCTTTAGGGTTTTCTATATATAACATCATGTCATCTGCAAACAGTGAGAGTTTCACTTCTTTGTTTCCTATTTGGATTTCTTTTATTCCTTTTTCTTGCCTAATTGCTCTGGCCAGAACCACCAGTGCTGTGTTGAATAGGAGTGGTGAGAGTGGCCACCCTTGTCTTGTTCCTGTTTTCAGAGGGATGGCTTTCACTTTTTCCCCACTGAGTATGATGTTGGCTGTGGGTTTGTCATATATGGCCTTTATTATGTTAGGGTACTTTCCTTCTATACCCGTTTTGTTGAGAGTTTTTATCATAAATGATGTTGGATCTTGTCAAAAGCCTTCTCTGCATCTATTGAGATAGATCATATGGTTTTTATTCCTTGTTTTGTTAATGTGGTGTATCAGATTGATTACTTTGCGGATGTTAAACCATCTCTGTGTGCCTGGTATAAATCCCACTTGATCATGCTGTATGATCTTTTCAATGTATTGCTGTATTCGGTTTGCCAATATTTTGTTGAGGATTTTTGCATCTGTGTTCATCAGGGATATTGGTCTGTAGTTTTCCTTCTTAGTATTGTCTTTGCCTGGCTTTGGTATCAGGGTGATGTTGGCCTCGTAGAATGTGTTGGGAAGTATTCCATCTTTCTCTATTTTTTGGAATAGTTTGAGAAGGATAGGTATTAAGTCTTCTTTGAATGTTTGGTAAAATTCTCCAGAGAAGCCATCTGGTCCTGGACTTTTCTTTTTTGGCAAGTTTTTGATTACTCTTTCAATCTCTTTACTTGTGATTGGTCTATTCAAGTTCTCTGTTTCTTCTTGATTCAGTTTTCGGAGGTTGTATGAGTCTAGGAATTTATCCATTCCTTCTAGATTGTCCAATTTGTTGGCATATAGTTTTTCATAGTATTCTCTTATAAACTTTTGTATTTCTTTGGTATCTGTTGTAATTTCTCCTTTTTCATTTCTAATTTTATTTATTTGAGCCTTCTCTCTTTTTCTCTTGGTGAGTCTGGCTAAGAGTTTGTCAATTTTGTTTTTGTTCTCAAAGAACCAGCTCTTTGTTTCATTGATCCTTTTTCTGTTTTTTTGATTTCCATTTCATTTATTTCTGCTCTGATTTTTATTATTTCCCTCCTTCTGCTGACTTTAGGCTTTGCTTTTCTTTTTCTAATTCTGTTAGGCGTAGTTTGAGGTTGCTTATTTGGGCTTTTTCTTGTTTGTTAAGGTGGGCCTGTATTGCTATGAGTTTCCCTCTCAGGACCGCTTTTGCTGCATCCCATATGAGTTGGTATGGTGTATTTTCATTTTCATTTGTCTCCAGATGTGCTTTGATTTCTCCTTTAATTTCATCAATTATCCATTCGTTGTTAAGTAGCATGTTGTTGAGTCTCCACAGCTTTGTCACTTTCCTGGTTTTTTCCTTGTAGTTGATTTCTCACTTCATGGCATTATGGTCTGAAAAGATGGTTGTTATGATTTCAATCTTCTTAAATTTATATGAGCATGCCTTGTTTCCCAACATATGGTCTATTCTTGAGAATGTTTCATGTGCGCTTGAGAAGAATGTGTAATCTGTGTTTGGGTGGAGTGCTCTGTATATGTCTATTAAGTCCATCTCGTCTAGTTTTCGTTGAGGTCCATTATTTCCTTATTTTTTTTATGTCTGGATGGTCTGTCCATTGCTGAGAGTGGGGTGTTAAGATCCCCTACTATTATTGTGTTGTTGTTAATATCTCCTTTTAGGTTTGTTAATAGTTGCTTTATGTACCTTGGTGCTACTGTATTGGGTGCATATCTATTTAAAAGTGATATGTCTTCTTGGTGGAGTGTCCCTTTTATCATTATATATTGCCCCTCTTTCTCTCATTACCTGTTTTATCTTGAAGTCAACTTTTTCTGATATAAGTATGGTGACACCTGCTTTCTTTTGTTTGCCATTAGCTTGGAGTATTGTCTTCCATCCTCTCACTCTGAGCCTGTGTTTGTCTTTAGAGCTGAGATGTATTTCCTGGAGGCAGCATATTGTTGGGTCTTGTTTTTTAATCCATCCCACTACTCTGTGTCTTTTGATTGGAGAGTTCAGTCCATTTACATTTAGGGTAATTATTGATATATGGGGGATTGTTGTTGTTATTTTATCGCTCTTTTTCCGGTTCTTTTGCATTTCTTTTGTTTCTCGTCCTGTGTGTTTTGGACTGCCAATTCAGTTTGGTAGTTCTATATGGGGGTTCTCTTAGTTTTCTCTTTCTTTATCATGTGTGATTCTGTTCTGATTATTTGGTTAGCGGTTACCATGAGGTTTGTATAAAAAATCTCGTGGATGTGATAGTCCATTTTTTGATGGCCTCTTATTCCCTTAGACTAAGATGATTTGATCCCTTACCTCTTCCCTTTCTAAGTTATTGTTGTTACATCTTATTCCTTCTTGTGTTGTGAGTTCGTGTTTAACAAGATGAGGTTATATTTATGCTTAGTGCTTACTTTCCCTTGATCTTTGATTTTATAATTAAGTGTTTCCTAATCTATTCTGATAGAGGACTGCAATTTTTGTGGTTTTGTGGACCTATTTTCCTCCTTGTTAAAAACTTTGAATCTCTTTTCTCTTTTTTTTCCTCAGGGATGAGGGCCTTCTTGAGCACTTCTTGTAGGGGTGTCTTGTAGCAATGAACTCCCTTAACTTTTGTTTATCTGGGATAATTATTATTTCTCCATCGTATCTGAAGGATATTTTTGCTGGATAGAGTATTCTTGGCTGAAAGTTTTTGTCCTTCAGAATTTTGAATATGTTGTTCCTCTGTCTCCTAGCCTGTAAAGTTTCTGTCGAGAAATTGGCTGAGAGCCTGATAGGCCAACCTTTGTGTGTTATTTTTTTTTTCTTTTGTCTAGCTGCCCTTTATATTTTTTCATTGTCGTTGACTTTTGCCAGCTTTACTACTATATGCCTTGGAGAGGGTCTTTTCATGTTGGTATATTTACGAGATCTATTTATTTCATTCACTAGTATTTCCAGCTCCTTCCCCAGGTTTGAGAAGTTCTCAGATATTATTTCTTTGAACAAGTTCTCTGCTCCTTTTTCCCTCTCTTCTCCCTCTGGAATACCTATAATCCTTATGTTGGATTTCCTAATTGAGTCGGATATTTCTTTGAGAGTTTCTTCATTTCTTTTTAGTCTTAGTTCTTTTTCCTCCTCCATCTGGAGCATTTCTGCATTGCTGTCCTCAATATTGCTAATTCTTTCCTCCATATGTCAGCTCTGATGCTTAAGGCTTCCAGATTTGTCTTTTTCTCCTCTATTGTGTTTTTCCTCTCTAAGATTTCTGATTGTTTTTTTTTTATAGTTTCAATCTCTTTTATGAAGAAACTCCTGATTTCATTGAGTTGTCTGCCTATGTTTTCTTGTATTTCATTAAGCTTTTTTATGATGGCTATTTTGAATTCTCTGTCATTAAGGTTGTACATTTCTGTGCTTTCCGTGTTGACTTCTGGGTGCCTGTCATTTTCCTTTTGGTCTGGAGATTTAATATATTTTTGCATGCTGCCTATTGGTGTTGGCTTACTTTTCCTCATAGTGAAAATATATGGTCACAGTTGCCTCTTGCTGCTGCTGGGTGGGGGTCAAAGTCTGTATATTCTGGCCCGCCTGAATCTGCGGGCACTCTCATCGGCCCCTAGCGGATCTGAAGCGTGGCTGAGTGGAGGCTGCTGGGGGGAAGCATGGGAACAGCAGGAGCTAGAGAGTGGGAACAGCTGGGACTGGAGCACAGCTAGGCTGAAGCAGCTGGGGCTCGGGTGCAGGTGGGTTGAAGCAGCTGCAGCTGAAGTGCCGCTAGGCCAAAGAAGCAGGAGCTGAAGCGCCACTGGGCCAAAGAAACTGGAACTGGAGTGTGGTGTGTCGAAGTTGCTGGCGCCAAGTAAGCTGGAACCTGAGCGCAGGCCAAGCCGAAGTGGCTGGAGCCAGGGGGAGGGGAGCGGTCAAGCCGAAGGAGCTGGGGTGGGGCACGGTAGAGCCAGGGGAGCTGGGGCCTTGGTTTGGTCCAGCTGGAGCAGCTGAGGCTGTGGCGTGGTAGGACCTGAGCTGCTGCGGCCTCTGGTGTGTGGGTGCAGGCTTGCCCCGCTGCTGGTCGGGCCCAGGCACCTGGGGGCTGCTGCCTCTGGAGATGGGGCTGAGCTGAAGCACTGCTATGCTGAAGCGCCAGTTGGGTGGGCTGGGTGGAGGAGGGGCACTTCTTTTCACCTCCCCAATCTCAGATGTTTCTCGCCTCCCTGTTGCTCTCTACTCTCCTGAGGGTCTAGCTTGTTAAAACTACCCTTGCAACAGTTCCGGTGCCTCCATAGGGGGATCCCCAGGGGCTGTGAGGGCTCTTGGAGAGCGCTGGTTTTCATGTGGAGAGCTGCCCCTCCCCCTCCTCTGCGAGCTACATGGTCTCAGTCTCTGGGTTGCAGTCCTTGGGGAAGGAAGGGAGCTCCTCTTACCTCCTTCCACTTACTCTGGGGATTCCAGCACCTCAGTCCTTGGGCGTACAGCTGCCTGGGTGCCTCAGACGTCCCCTGTGTTGTGTGAATAGCTTCTGTTGGAATATGAATGTCTTTTTTGTTGTGTCTTAGAGGAGGAGAGTTCTATAGGGGAAGCTCACTCCACCATGATGTTGACATCACTCTCCAATGTCTTACTTTTTATAGGTATATTCAGATTGTTTATTTCTTCTTGAGTCAGATTCAGTAATTTGTGTCTTTCTAGAAATTTGTCCATTTTATCTAAGTTACTTATTGGCATACAATTGTTCATTTCTTTTCTTTGTTGTAAACTCAATAATAATGTCCCCTCTTTCATTTTTGATCTTAGTAATTTGAGTCTTCCTTTTTTTAGTGAGTTCAGCTGATGATTTGTTAATTTTGTCCTTCTTTTCAAAGAACTGTGTTTGATTTCATTGATTTTCTGTATTCTTCATTCTTTATTTCATTATTTTCCACCCTAATCTTCACTGTTTCCTTCCTTCTGCTTCCTTTGAGTTTTATTTGCTCTTCTTTTTATCATGTGTTAAGGTGGAAAGTTAAGTTATTGATTTGAAATCTTTTTCCTTTTCAATGTAGGCTTTCTCAGCTGGAAATTTCCCTGTAAGCTCTGCTTTATTAGCATCCCATAAGTTTTGGCATGTTGTCTCTTCATTTTCATTAATCTCAAAGTATTTTCTGATTTCTGTTTTTGATTTATTTTTTTGACCCACTGGTTATGCTGGAGTGTGTTGCTTAATTTTCATATATTTGTGAGTTCTCCAAATTTTTTTCAGTTATTAATTGATTTCTATTCTATTTTATTCCATTGTAGTCAGAGATCATGCTTTGTATTATTTCTGTCCTTTTAAATTTATTAACTTTTTCATTGCCTAACATATGGTCTATCCTAAAGAATGTTCCATTTGTACTGGATAAGAATGTATATTCTGCTGTTGTTGGGTAGAGTGTTTATAGATGTCCATTAGGTCTAGATGGTTTATAGTGTTGTTCAGATCCTTTATTTCCTTGTTGATCTTCGGTTTAGTTGTTCTATCCATTACCAAAAGTGGAGTATTGAAGTCTCCGACTACTATTGTTTATTGTCTGTTTCTCCTTTGATTTTTGTCAGTTCTGTCTTCTGTATTTTGGTGCTCTCTTATTAGGTGCATATACAGTTATACTTTTTTTTTCTGATGGGTTGGCCCTTTCAGCATTATAAAATGTCCCTGTTTATCTCTACTAGAATTTTTTTAAGAGTCTATTTTATCTTATATTACTGTAGCCACTCCAGCTTTCTTATGGTTCTTGTTGATATATCTTTTTCTATTCTTTTAATTGTAATCTATTTGTAACTATAAATCTCAAGAGTGTCTACTGTAGACAACATATAGTTGGACTTTGTTCTTTTATCCATCGTGACAATCTCTGCCTTTTGATTGGCTTGTTCATTCCTTAATGTTAACATCGATACGGTTGGAGTTACAATGCCATTTTACTTTTTGTTTTCTATGTGTCTCATGTCCTTTTTGTTCCACTTTTCCTCCTTCACTGATTCTTCTCGTATTATGAGGATGTTTTCTATTGTAATATTTTAATTCCTTTAATGTTTTATCACTATTTTGCATATTTTCTTAGTGGTTGCACTAGGACTTGCCATATACATCTGATCTTATCAAAATCTACTTCAATTCATACTAACTTAACTTCAGTGAGATATAGAAACATTATGCTCTATATCTCTCCTCTTTTTCCTTTTTGTGCTGTTATAATTATACACACAATAAATAAATATGTTATAGACCCAACAATACATTGTAATGATGATCACTTCATATAATTTTGGAAAGATCACTGATCTTTTCTTCTGTAGTATCAAATCTACCATTAATGCCATCTCATATCCAGCATATTTTTCATCTCAGACATTTTCATCTCTAGAAGTTTGATTTTAGTCTTTTATGTATCTTTTCTGTCTCTTATATAATTTTTTGAACATAAGGAGTACATTTATAATAACTGCTTTAATGTCATTGTCTGCTAATTCCAACATCTGTGTAAGTGTGTCATTTCTGGATTAGATTGATTGCTTTTCTCTGTCTTAACAAGTTGTATTATCTTGTTTTCATTACTTGCTTGGTTATTTTTAATTTGATGCCAGACATTGTGATTTTACCAGGTTACATGCCAGATATGTTTGCATTCTATAAATTCTTCAGCTTTCATTTCTGGGACAAATTAAGTTATTTAAAAGCAGTTTCATCTTTTGGGGTCTTACTTTTAATATTTGTTAGGCAAAACTGGAAAGTATTTAGTCCAGGGCTAATTATTCCCAAATGCTGACACAAGACCCTTCTGAATACTCTATCCAATGCCCAGCGAATTATGAGAATTCCGAGACTGGCTGGGAACAGGTGCTATTCCCAGTTCTGTGGAGCACTACCTGCTATATATGTTATCCTTTTGGATTGTTCTTCCTCTATCCTTGGATAGTTTCCTTACATGCATGAAGACTTGAGGAGAAGCCTCTGCAGACTTCCAGTGCCTTTTCTGTCCAGCTCTCTTCTCTATGTGCCTTCACCTTCAATTCTGGCTGTTGTGGCCTCCCCAGTTCACAACACTGTCCCCACAACTCAGTGAGACTCCTGGGCTCTGTTAGGGCTCCTGCCTGCACCGTATCCTGGAAACTCTCCAGGAAGAAAGCTGGACAATCCTAGGCTTCACCTCTTTTATTTCCCATCTCTTAGAGATCACAATACTTGTGTTCTCTACTGTACAATGTCTAAATATCATTGTTTCATATTTTATCTGAATTTGTAGTGTTTAAGGAGGGAGAGTAAATCTGGTCCTTCATACTCCATCATGGCATTTTCAGGCTTGTCATTTTTCTCTTTATATACAATAATCCTGATTATTTTATTTTCTATGTTTCATAATTCCAACATTGAAGTCCTAGGAGCTTCTTTTTACTATCTGTTGTTTCTTGTGGTTCTCGATCATGTTGACTTTTTCCACTTGTACTTATGCATCTCTTGCTCTGAGCTGCTCTTTTTTCTTGTGAAATTATTCTTGTAAATTATTTGACACATGAGTTAAATATAGGTTTCTCTATAGACTTTTGTTTCCTTCTTCTAGTTTTTGGGTCACCACCAACCCAGGGCAATTATAAAACAAAATCATGGCATGTGGTTATCTTGGCCGAAAACAGTAAAGCAAATTTGGGCAACAAATACACAGGAGGGCTGGCTGGTGTTACAAATTCACAAAAACAGTTGTTTGCTTTGTGTTTTGCTGACTCAAAGTCAAATTTTGTTAGAATACTCGTGTTGGGGGATGAAACAGATTTTGTTTTGTTTCATCACCCTTACTCTGAGGAAATGTGTCTTTAGTTTCCTAGATTTTCCAGAGTGTGAGAGTGTCTCCTTTTATACTTCCCATACAAACAAGCTGTGAGGGTGTATCCTGTCTACTATAGACTGTGAGCTCGAAAAAGTCAAAGCTAAGAGTTTTCGATTTGGCTGATGCCTTCAGGATAATAGCAATTTTTGCCTCTGAATTCCTGCCCACATTTATTTTTTGGCCTAAAGGATTGTTCTCTTGCTTGTTCTTTTATACTTTTGGATGCTTTTTATATTTTATTAATTGTTTTTATTGGGAGAGGCAGCTTTATGTCTTAGTCCGCTATATTACTAGAAATAGTATCCCCATTAATCAGTGAATTATGCCTGCTCTTAATCTGACACCAGGGTAAATGCTGGAATACAAGTTCATTTAGACCAACGCAACTCTGAGCGTGGTCTGTGGGCCACACTGGTCTGAGAACTGTTATCAACCCACAATAAGATACGTACAGAAATTGAGAGTGAGAGTAAGCAAGTGAACCTCTCTCTTATCTTGTCCCAGACTGATAACAGCAAGGCAAAAGGTGAGCACTTATATTGTGTCCTGAGGTCTGCTAAAAACACTCTGGTTGTCAGCTGTTCACAGGCCAGAGTTTACGTAGCATGGTGTCTAAAGTAGGATTTTTTTTAGGCTTTTGTGGGCATCACGTAAAAGTGATGAATGTTATGGATACTGTCCCTAGAAATATGTGAAAGTACAAATATAAAATGTCAGTGTATACACAGATCCTCTGAAGTCTTAAGGACCTGGGTGTTTTAATCCTAGCAAGAGACAGAGGTAGGGAGAAGACACTGAGTAACCACTTCACCATCTCACTCCACTTATCTGAGAGTATAAACTGGAGTAGACAAAAGCTGGACCCCAAAACAAACTATCAGGGGAATAAGTTGAAAAATGTCATTTATTAGTCACTCATTTATCCAACCAAACCTGAGTGCCTACAGTATACCAGATCAAGTTGTGGTCTCAGATCACTGCTCCAAGAATTGAAATTTGTCATTCTTTTTCCATGCCTCACTCCCCTACCCCCAGCATCTGAACTTGCTTCTTATGTTGGGAAATCTCATGATTAAAGAGTCTTGGTAGGAGGCAGAGATCACCTCCTTCCGTAAAAGAGGAACATTTGCTTTCTTCAGCGTTGCTGCAGTTGGACACAGCATGAGGCTTTGGGTCCACCAGTCAGGTGACCTTATCTGGACTCTGAATCAGGACGTGGTGACACAGAGAAGGTAGAAATATGCAGAATGCATTTGTCAAGGGTGGTGTGAGTGGCAGTAACAATGGCCAGTTGCCTGGAACAACAGTGATAGTAGTCCCAGCCTCAAGGTCCAGTGTCCAGCATCAGGGTGTCAGGGGTGTGAACAGTGATGTCTGTGTCCAGGAGAAGGGGCAGTGGTTCCCATGTGGGACCTGACCTAGGGTGAGATTGTGGATTCTGTTCCTGGCTGTGTAGCCTCAAGCCTGGTTCTAGGGATTTCCCCCAAACAAAATGAGCCTCTGACACGACATATATAAATTCTTTTATGTTTAAATTAGAAACATTTGGATTCCATTGTTTCCTCCAAGAAGTAAGTGAGAAATTAATCTGGGGAATAGTTTCAGAGAGCAAATGCTCAGAGATTTTTAATTATGCTGAATTGAGAGCAACTTCCTAAATCTTTCGCCTGGCTGTACCCCATGATAGAGAAAACAACAGGTATCTCCTACCATCATGTCTCATAATTGATGATGTATGAAATCCCTTTTCTTTCCCAGGAAAAAACGATATTTAAATATGGCTTTAAGGCCCCTCCCCACCTTGGGTGCTTTCTCATCACTGACTTTTGTGTTTCCAAATCTTGCCAAGACCAGGATGGCTTGTGGGCTTGTGTCTTGACATGAGTACAGCCATGTTTGGCCGCTCCATTGACCTACAGCCACCAGCACAAACAGAAATACCAAGCTGCTTTCTGTGTGGTGGGAACTGGCCTTTTCCCGGGAACTGGCCTTTCTCCCACGGAGAGAGTTGCAAGTTGTAACATTTCAAGGCTCTTGGAGCGTCGTGGCCCGGAATGGACTGGCCATCTGTGCCGGGCTGAGACGATAACCAAAGAGAACAATGCACGTACACAACTACTGGGCTGGGACGTTAGCCAGGGGGCTCAGTGCGCGTACGCCACTGATAACCATTTTGTGCATGGGAACACTAAATGCTTGCTCTGCAAACTCTGTAATTGCTTACTCTGAAAATCACTGATGGTATAAAAACTGCTGGAAACTGAGCCCCGGTGAGAGTTCCACCTATGGAAGGGACACCTTGCCCAGGACGTGTGATCCTTGCCCAGCCGCGTCGATTGACAGGACTCTCCCGGCAGTGGGGCGTGGATGTTGTGAGTAACTGATTTGATGTGAAGTAATTGATTTGATGTGTAGTAAGTGATTTGATGTGTTCTCTTTTTGGTCAACCTGGTGTTTCTCTTTCCGGTTGATTTGTGTCATTTCTCTTCAGCCGATGTGGGTGTTTTCCCTTTCCAGTCGGGCTGATGTTTTTTCCCTCTTAATATTTGACCTATTTAGATCAGTTTGCAGACTGTCGCCTTTACTATCCTCTATATAATAAAATATACCTTCAGTCCATTTGTTTGGAGTGGAAAGTGTCTTTTACGTCTCCGATCGAATCCCCGAACCTGACATAACAGCTTGTTACAAAATATGCAGGTCTCTCCCCAAAACTGCTGTCAGAATGTTGGGCATGGAGTCCAGGTATCACTTATTTAACAAGCTACAGGGGGCTGGCCTGGTGGTGCAGCGGTTAAGTGCACGTGCTCCACTTCGGCGGCCTAAGGTTCGCAGGTTCGGATCCCAGGTGTGCACTGATGCACTGCTTGTCAGGCCATGCTGTGGTGGCATCCCATATAAAGTTGAGGAAGATGGGCATGGATGTTAGCCCAGGGCCAGTCTTCCTCAGCAAAAAAGAGGAGGATTGGCATAGGATGTTAGCTGGGCTGATCTTCCTCACAAAAAAAATAAATAAATATAAATAAGCTACAGGTGAGGCTAATGCCCAGCCATGTGGGAATCCTGGTCTGTGTTCTTGCTACTGAATGTGTGATCTGAAGACCAGTATCATCATCACCTTGTTATGAATCCAGAATCTCATGCTCTACTCCAGATTTTCTGAACCTTAACGAGACGTCTAGGGGATTCCTGTGCACAGGTAAGTTTGAGACTCCCTGGTCTCTGAGCCTTCTAGATGTGGTGTCAGAACTGTGCAGTCTGCCCTGGGTGTTGTCTGATCAGATCCCTTAGCACTGGGGGGTCCAGGGTTCAGTCCTTGTTCCATTCTGTTCTATAGTCATCATTACCTTGGTGACCTCATCCGTTCTCAAGGCTTCAAATATCATTTTTATGGCATCATTTCTCAAGTCTATTTCTCCAGCCCAGACATTTCCCCTAAATGTCTCCAGATTCATCTGTCCAACTGCCAACCTGACACTTCACTTGTATTTCTAGTAGACTTCTCCTCTTTAACATCTCTTAAACTGAATGCCTGTGATGCCCTCTTTTCAAATATGCTCCTTCCAGAGTCTTCCCTATCTTTGCTGACTGCAACTCAATCTTTCTACTTGCATAATCCAAAATTTTTTGTGTCCTTGACTCTTCTTTCTCATACTATAGATTTAAACCACTAGGAAATGCTGCAAAGTCCCTCTTCAAAATGTATCTGGAATCAAATCACTTCCCACTATTTTCACCACTAATACCTCAGTCAAAACAACCACCATCTCTAGTCTGGAAGACTGCAATAATGTCCTATGCTTTTCCCTATTGCCTTGTTTGTCCCTTGTCTCTTAATTCCATTCTCAGCACAGCAGCTCGATGGGTACTTTTAAAAGGGAAGTCCTACCTTGTCTGTCTTTGCTCAGAACTGTTTCACTCAAAGTCAAAACTCTCCAATATCCTCCAGCCTACATGGTCTCCCCATTCATCTGACCCCAGTCAGTTATGCTCTGCTCCAGCCATACGGGCCTCCTGACTGTTTCAAGAACACACAGACACACTCCTGCCCCTGTGCATCTGCACTGGAGGTTCCCCTGCCTGGAAACAGCTTGCCCCAGACATCCTCATGGATAATTCCTCACGTCCTTCACATCTCTCCTCAAAGGTCACCTTCTCAATGAGACCCATGCTGACCATGCTAGTAGAATAGCCATCTCCCGTTTCCAGACACACCCACACTCAGGATCGCCTTCTCCATAGCACTTACCACTTTCGAATATAAACATTTCCCTTATTTACTAAGCTTACAGTATATAGTGTGCCCCTTCCCTCTAGAACAAATGATTCACAAGGCCAGCAGTTTTCACCAGTTTTTAGTTCACTGATGTATTCTAGATGCAAAAATAGTGTGTCATGTAGCCAGTACTCAAAAAATATTGGTTGCATGAATCATCATTGTAGAGCACCTCCCTATTCTAGAGATAGTATCTTTATTAATGTAGCCTCAGATCAAGCATTATTTTATGGCAGCAACAGCACAACATTCACTCACATTGCCATCAATGCCACCTGTACTTTTCTCACAAGTGCTCGTCTCCCCTCCGTCCATCCATCTCTCCCTCTCTCCCACAACCCTCCTGCACACTGTGAATCATTATATTTCTCTCTTCAGAAAACAATAATCCTTGATTTATGGGCCCTATTTTCCAACTGAATATAAATCTAAATGAGACTCTGCTTTATAAATCCATGAGTTTGGATTGGAGCCAGCACTTGGATTACTAGAGCTAAGGGCATGGAAAATGGGTAGGAGAGAAGAGAAGCTAGAAATCTAACAGGAATTTATCCAAGATGATAAACTATCAAATCTCTCCTCTCTGCTAATTTCAGAATCTGTTTCCTTAAAAAGGTTGGGGAAAAGATGGAAAGAACAATCCAGGATACAGCCCTAGAAAGAGGGAAAGAGCTGAACAGTCTGAAAACATATCTCTCAATACCACAGGGTCTCCTGCATGCAGTGCCACCATGGGCCTCGTGGGGACAATGACAGGCAAGATGACTCCTGCTGCTGTCAGAGACGGGGACACCCAGAGGAGAATGAGACCAGAACTTGCACACAAGAACAAGAATAGGCACAACTTCCTACGGAAACAAACAAACAGCAAATAAAAACACAAAAGATGGAGGCTGAGGGCCAGACCCAGGCCTGAGCCTAGGCTGACCAGGCCACATGAAGTCCCCGCTGCCCACAGTCTTGGAGACACTACAAGACCCAGGTGATACCCAAGTCCCTGTGATCACAGGTCCTGGTGGGCCAAGATCCTATTGAAGGGACAAGGACAAAGGAACAGAGAGATGACCCAGCAGAGGAGTGACCACATAAAAGCCCATGATGCACTGAGCACCGACTGGGCACAGGTCCCATCCACACTCGGCTACTCAGAGCCTTCTCCTGTCCCCACCTGCAACAGACTTAGCACAGCAAACATGCAGATTCTGGAAGGTTCTCAGGTTTTATTTCCTCTCTCAAGTTTTAAGAATCTTTCCTTTATTAACCCACCAACCCCACCTCATGGCAAGAATTTGAGAAAAGTTTATATTCAGACTCTTATTTTCAATAGAGAGGTAAGAATTTGCACCTCATGCAACATGAAGGTAAGACAGGGATGTGGGCCCTTTAGACATATTTTCAAAATATAAGCAGAAGATTTAAACCTTAGAATTCTACTGTCTTAGCACTCTTTAGCTATTGCTCCCCACTCCCCATCACATTTCCCTAAGTTCAAACAATTCTATTTCCCTTCACCCTCAGACCTCTCCCTCCTCATCGTCTCTACCCAGATGAAAATATACATGAAACTTTTACAATTGTGGAGTAAAGAAGGATTCTCTAAGCATGACTGAAAGATGAAAAACCATAAAGAAAAAATAAAATTTCTCTTTGTCAACCACAAACTGACAAATGTTCAAATACATGCCCATAATCAAACTCAAAGACACACAAAAAAATTTGACAGACAAAAGGGCAACATGTGTCAATGTGCTTGAGCCAAAGACCACCAGGAACATACCTGTAGTTGAACACTTTGGGTTTATTACTCAATGTAGAGAGGGGAGCATGCACCATGCGAAACTGTGTGGAGTCTTAGGATCAGGCTGTTAGAAAGAATATATTACAGGATTTGGGCTTTGGTTGGGTGATTTTGGGGAAGGTCAGTGGAAGCAGGGGCTCACTCTAGATTGGATATTGTCTGGAAATGGAAGTAATTCTATGACTGGGCATCTCAATAAATCTTGTCTGTAGACAGGGCTGACTAGAGCAAGGACAAAACTCTAGCTGGAAAGAAGCAGCAGTCGCTCATATGAGCCAGTACAGGGAGACGTTTGGTATTTTGTGAGTTGCACAGTGCCTTGTTTTTGTCTGTGCTTAAATAAAATGATGTAGTGGTCTTGTTTTGTCTCATTTTGTCATGGTCTCAGAGTGTCCTTGTCTGATGTGAGTGTTTTATAAGATGGTTTGTCCAACAGGAGAACAACATAGCTTAGCTGTGAGCACCAGGCCGCGTTTTGACGGCACTGATGTCTAGTTTTAAGCGTCAGACCAGTTCCCGGATGTCAGGAGCTGCTTTTCTTCTTTCTTAAATTCAATATTTTTAAATATGCACATCTCAATCAGAAAGTAATTAAATATATTGAAAGTAAGTTGGAAAAGAAGAAATGCAAATGTCAAACAAATATATTGGCAATAAACGTAAACAAAAATGAGAATGTGGAATAAGAAATGGGAATAAAAATGAAAATCTATCAGCTTGGCAAAGATGAAAGGAAATGATGAGGAAATTGACCAGACTATAGGGAAAATATACTGTCTTAAAGCTTGATGGGATTGAAAACTGGAATACAAAATTTCTTTTTTTCCCTTCTTCTTAGCACTTTATCAATTTGTATTTACTCTCACCCTATTATAAGGTTACAAAATAAGTAGTAAAGAGGACACAATTTAGTAATTGAATATTAGATTCCCTGGACATGGTCTAAATATTGTTACCAAAAGATTATATAATATAAAATTATTTTTAAGTGTGCCAAGCACAAAGCTGACTTTCTTAATCACTCCGAGAAAGATTTCTAAAGCCCAGAATGTTTTGCTCATCTCTATCCTGAAGTATGAAAACTTGAAGGAAAAAATACTAGAATTAATGATTACATTAAATGTTAATAAAGTGTTAGGCTTTCTTCAGCTCTGAAGTACAGAAAAGGAATATGAGACTTCTAAATGGCACTTTTGCAAAACACCACAGCAATTTAGGTGTGCTTACATTTTGATGCAGAAATTTCTCTTTTAGGAATTTATCCTAAGAAGATAATCATACATGTTCTCAAAAATATGTGTTCAAGGATGTTTCTTGAATTGTGGTTTATAAAAGCAAAAGAATAGAATTTATCTAAATGCTATAATCTGTATAACGATGGGAGCTATAAATAGTGGAACATGTAATATGTCTCAATCAATAATGCCATGATTTATGTAGAGGGTCAAATTTAATCCTCAGAGCAAACCCGTGAGGCACCCAACATGTGATCCCTTTGTACAGACAGGGAAAGGGAGACTCAGAGAGGTTTAGGAGGGGAAGGAGCCAGGGTGGAACCCAGGGAGTTTCTCTCAGAGCTTTGTTGACTCGTCTTCCATTGGTTTCCCTGGCCAATGTTGGTGGTAGGATGACTCTGCACCCCATGCAAATGAACTGTTTCAGTGTTCCAGAATCTTTTATGACACGAGGCCACTAGGCTCAGAGCTCAGAAGGACATCAAGGGGTAGTGTGACTTAACTGCCAAAACCACAGGAGAGTCCATCATCCAGCATATATTTCAAGGTCTCTGGTGGATCCAGATCAGCTAGACTCTGAAGATACAGTGAAGAGGAAAATAAGACCCTGGTGACATGGAGCTTGCATTGTCCTGAGAGAGATGGACATTTAGCAGAAATGACAAAGGTAAATGAAATCACTACTGAGCCAAGTGCTGTGAGGAAAGAGTTCATGATGACATGAAAGCAGACAACCAGGAGACCTTACAGGTCCCCCACCACTATTATCAATAATATCTAAGAGATGTAAGATACATGGCATATGAAACAAAAACAGAATTATATGCAATTATATACAATCATAGAACAAGAAAGAGCTCTTGGAAATTAAAAATATCATCATAAAAATGAATAATTCAGTAGATGAACTGAAAGATTAAAGTCACACTATCACTGAGTAGTACAGATGAAAACTCTTGACAATCAGGAGAGAAGATCTACAAGAATATTAGTCTATCAATCAAGGGATTCCAACACATTAAATAATACCAGTTTCAGAAATAATGGAGAGTAGGAAATGATAAAAAACAATTACAAGAAAATTTCTCACACTTTACAGATAAAGTTGACATTCTGAATGGCCTAACCAAGTTCTTACTCCAGTAGATGAAAACAAACCCACACCATGAAAATCACAATGGAACTTCAGAAAGAGAGTGGAAAAGAAGAGACCTTGAAAACTTCAAGAGGCAACAAACACAGACCTGGAGGCTAGAAGACCTTGCAGCAATGCCTTCCAAATTCTGAGGAAAAAATATTCCAACACAGAGTTCCATAACAAGTCAAGATGTTAGTAAGGGGGGCCGGCCCTGTGGCTTAGTGGTTAAGTGCGTGCGCTCCTCCACTGGCGGCCTGGGTTTGGATCCCGGGCGCACACCAAGGCATCAATTCTCCGGCCATGCTGAGGCCGCGTCCCACATACAGCAACAAGAAGGATGTGCAACTATGACATACAACTATCTACTGGGGCTTTGGGGAAAAAAAAGGAGGAAGATTGGCAATAGATGTTAGCTCAGAGCCGGTCTTCCTCAGCAAAAAGAGGAGAATTAGCATGGATGTTAGCTCAGGGCTGATCTTCCTCACACACACACACAAAAAAAGATGTGAGTAAGGGCTGGGGCAGTCTAAAGACATTTCAGATGTTTAGAGTTTGAATATTTTACTTTCCATGTTCCCTTCCTCAGGATAGTACTGGGCAAAGAGGGGAACAATGATGGAGAAAACCGAAAAGGGGGAAAAATGGGATCCAAGCAACAGAGGAACCAGAATAAGAGACAGGCAAAGGGCTCCCAGGATGAGGTGAAGGAGATCCAGGATGTCAGCCCTGCCCCAGGTGTGCAGGGAACCAGTTCACGTGTGGCAGGACTGAGGGCTGTGGGACAGGTGTCTTCACAAAGATGAAGTTGGTAGAATAACTGATGTGCTCAAATATATTCACGAACATTTAGACTCTGGGGGCAGCAAGGGAATGATTTAGTGATGAATACAACAGAAACTAGGCAAATGAAGAAACAAAATATTTACTAACTCCAGGGAACATAAAAAGTTGACTCAAGAAAGGAAAAATAGTCATAAATTACTAAATGCTCAGTTGTGACTAGTGTTTACATGGTCATAATAATGCAAATACTGCACGTTGAGCTTATCACAACTGTAAAGTAATTATGTTGGGAGGATGGGGGTGTGTGAAAGAAGAGCCAATTTGCTAAAACTGAGGAACAAAGGAGTATAATAAGCATGACATTTAGAAGCATAGAAGTAACAATTGGAGAGTCAGCTAAAAGAACTAAAACAAGTTGTCTCTGAGATTCAGGAAATGGGAGGGACATCTGTCTTCATAACAAGCCTTGTGGAAATATTGGACTTTTTAAACTATGTACATTATCCATTTGATAAAAATAAAAAGACAACATGGTAGGTGAGAGAATGGACTCAAGAATTGTCCTACAAAGAGTGTCATAGAAATGGAGCAGTAATTGGAGGGAGACGTGGGATCCATCGGTGGGTTTTTATGGGAGGATTTTGTTTTGGTTTATTCAGTTTCATTTGTTTTTGTTTTTTAAAGAGAGATATTACAGCATATTTGTATGTAGGAATGAATGAGCCAGTAGAGAGTTGGACGCTGATGATGCAGGGGATGGAGGGGACTTTATCCTGTGTCCAAGCTGAGGGGTGGCCTTAGACAGGAGGAGGACCATCCATCATCACTGCTGTGAAGGCAGAGGATACAGGTACAGATGTGGGGTGTGAGGGGATGATGGTGCAGTTCTCATCTGAGTCCTTCTTTTTTTCTGAATGAAAAAAGAAAGAAGTTCATCACCTAAGAGTGGGGAGTGAGGAGGGAGAGGAGGGGATTGAGAGAAGAGAAAGTGAGATATAGGCCCCTCAGGAGGAGTGAGAGTGAACTGCCTCAGGAAATGGCACCTGGAGAGAGCAGGGCTGGGGACCACTGAGCTCTGTGCTCATCCACTTAGAGAGAGAGTTCCAGCACTTGAACAGCACCAAGAGGATATAAAATAGACTAGGAGAAAATGCAACAAAATATCTCCAAGTATGAGGATTACAGTTATTTTTACTTTGTCATTTATAGCTTTTAACATTTTATAATTTTTCTACAGTGAATATATATTAAATCGTATATAATACATTATACATATACATCATAATCAGAATAAAAAAGCTCTGTTTAAATTTTTAAAAGGGAAACAGATGGGTAGGAAAGTCCAGAGCCCAGGGCACAGAGCTGGAAGTGCTGGGCTCCATGTCTGGGCAATGAACTTACAGAGCCTTTTTTCCATTTCTCAGGATGCAGTTCTCTGTGGAGGCCAAGCAGGATCTCTCCCTTCTTTTTGGGGTGTAGTCATTTATTATTATCTTGTCAGCTCTTTGATGCTTTTAAGAAGATGGTTTTTGTCATTTACATGGCATTTTTAGCTATTTTCAGTGGGAGGATTGGTCCATACAATCTAGCCCACCTTTTTCAGAAATGGAAATTCTAAGGCAAAATAGTTCCTTGAAAAGCTGATTGGTCCTTGAGTAGAGGATCAGAATCTGAGTCCTGACACATCATCTGAGGATGATCTGTCAAGTGTTTTACAAGTGTTAAGGGATTTTAATGTAATTTATTTTTGAAAATATTATTCACGCACACATAAGAGAATTCAAATCATACTCAAGAACATATAAAAATAAATGTCACATCATTACCCTCATCTCTCATTCACCCGAGTCCTCTACCCAGAAACTATCAGTTAACAGTTTCTCATTTTTCTTCCCAGAAAAATATATCTATGCATTAACATATACTGTTAAGTAGAAAATATTCAGTCTTTCACCATAAAGTATGATGTCAGCTATAAGTTTTTCATAGATGCCCTTTATCAAATTGAAGAAGTGGCCTTTTATTCTTAGTGTGCTGAAAGGTTTTATTGTGAATGGGTGTTGAATTTTTAAAATGCCTTTTTCAAAGATGATCCTGTGGTTATTGTTCTTTCTTCTGTTAATATGATATATTAGATTTATGTCTATATATTCATCTAAACTTGCATCCTGAGATAAAACTTACTGGGTCAGAATGTGTTGGATTCAATTTGCTGTTATTTACTTTAGGATTCATGAGACATTGGTGTGAAGTTGCCTTTTGATATCTTTGTTCTGGTTTTGCTATCAGCATAACACTAGCTTCATAAAATGATTTGGAAAGTATTTCTTCCTCCTCTGTGTTCTCCAAGAGTTTGTGTAGGACTGGTGTTAATCCTTAGGTTTTTGATGGAATTCACCAGTGCATCCATGTGAGCCAGCAGTTTTCTTTGTGGAATATTTTTTAATTCTGAATTTCATACCTTTAATTCATACAGGATTACTTAGGTTTCCTATTTCTTCTTAATTCAGTTTGGTAATTTGTGTCTTTAAAGGAATTTGTTGGGTTCAGGTTCAAGATGGCAATGTAGGATCTTGAACTCATCTCCTCCTAGGGACACACCAAGTCTACAGCTACACATGGAACAATTTCCTCTGAAAAAATCCTAAAAACTAGTGGAGGGAGACCTTCACATTGGGGAAAATGAGAAAAAAACACATTGGGTGGGCAGAAAAGGCTGAGACAAATCTTACCATAAATCCCATCCCCAGCACAGAGACCCACAATTAGGAGAGAAATCAAAATCGGGAGCTTCTCCCTGAGGAGCGAAGGGTTTGTACCTTACATCAGGCATCCCAACTTTTAAGACCAGCATTTGAGAGACGAGCACCCAAAACATCTGGCTTTGAAAACCAATGGGCTCGCACCCATGAAGCACCCAGGGCTGTGCCGAACAGAGAAATGGTTCTTAAAGGGCTGGCCTGCAGATTCACTTGCCCTAGGGCCCAGCACAGAAGCAGCCCTTTGAAAAGTGCCTAATCTTTGTATGAAAGAGACTCTTGCTAATTTTAAAGTGTTGGTCTGAGAGGCAGGGGCATGCTGTGATACTCTCCAGGGATGAAGGCTGGTGGAAGCCATCTTGGTGCTCTCCCTCTCCCTTGCTAAAGCCAATGAGTGCCATCTTTTTCTTCTTTTTTGTCCTTTTTTGGGGGAGTGCCATCTTTGCATTCCCTCTCTGCCTCACTACAGCCAGTGGGTGCCATCTTCATGCTCACTCTGCTGTGCTCCAGAGCAGCAGTATCTTCTGATGAGGAGCTTCTACACATATCTGGTACCCTGGTTTTTATGGCTGCCACCCAGGGGATGCCCCTTGATTGCCTGACTGGAGGCCAAGGGGGCTTGTGTTCCTGGGTCCCATGGGACTTTGACAATTGGAGAGACAGTTCTTAGCAGACTACCACTCCTGGGGCACTGCACAGATAGCAGACTGAAACACATCCTCAGCCTTTCTGAGAAAGAAGCCTCTTTGCTTGTCCTGGAGCTTTGGTCTGAGGTGCAGACTTCTGGACTGGCACACGTCTAGAGGCCTGTGGAGGTGCTCTTAGGGAACAGAGGCTGGTGGACACAATCTTTGCGCTCTCCCTCTGCCTGGCTCCAGCAGGCCAGTAACTTCCAGAAAGGAGCTTATACCCTTGTCTGGCTCCTTGATTTTTTCAGCTGACACCTCTATATCACCTGGCTCTGGTGACCAGTGGGGCTTATGTTTGCAGGTCCCACAAGACTATAACCAATTGAGAAAGAGTTCTTAAGCGGTTACGACCCCCAGGACATAGCAAGAGCCAACAGACCCAGGAGCTTAGTCTTTCTGTGAAAGATGCCTTTAAGCTTATCATCATAGCTGTAGCCTGAGAGGCATACTTCTAATAAACACCTATCTAAGGGCTGACTGTAAACCTTTCCTAAGACCTTGGAGGGTGGTCACTATCTTTGTGCTTTCTCTCTACCATGTTCCAGAGTGCCAGCATCTCTCAGAGGGGCACTCTTATACATGTCTGGTACTGCAGTTCCTATGTCTAGTGCCTTGATTTTTGCAGCTGCTGCCCAGGAGATGCCCCTTGATTGCCTGGCTCTGATGGACAGGGGGACTTGCATTTCTGGGTCCCACAGGACTGTAACAACTGGAGAGACAGTTCTTGGCAGGCTACGACCCCCAGGGCACTGCACAGACAGCAGACTGAAACACCCTCCCAGTCTTTCTGTGAAAGAGGCCTACTTGCTTGCCCTGGAGCTTTGGTTTGAGGGGCAGGCTTCAGGTTTGCACATATCTGAGGGCTACAGAGGTGCTCTAAAGGAACATAGGCTGGGGAACACCATCTTTGTGCTCTCCCTCTGCCTTGCTCTCGTTCACTGGTGTCTCCCAGAAAGGGGCTTATATACTCATGTGGAGCCCTGGTTTTTGTGACTGTCATCCAGGGGACACCTCCAGATTGCCTGGCTCTGATGCCAGTGGGGCTTATGCTTGTGGTCCCACAGGACTATATATATTTGCATTCTTTAAAAGCTGCTGCCTGAGGGTTTGGCTTCCAATCAACCTGAATCTAGGTGCTGACTGAGATCCTCCCCTTTGGGACAGTGATAGGTCTTGAGACACTCTCAACTACTGAGAGCTAAGAAAAATAAAATAGGCTGCTTGACAATCATAAAGGTTTGAGAGACAAACAAGAGCTATGGCAAGGTTGAATGATAAGTTTCATCTCCTACACAAGGCCAACCCTTCAAGACTGGGTGAGGTGAATGTTTCATCTAACATATAGAAACCAACACAGAGAGTCAAATAAAATGAAGAAACAGAGGTATGTGTTCCAAACAAAAGAACAAGATAAAATATCAGAAAAAACCTTAATGAAATGGAGATAAGTAATTTACTTGATAAAGAGTTCCACGTAATGGTCATAAAGATGCTCGTTGAACACTAGAGAAGAATGGATGGACATAGTGAGAACTTCAACAAAGAGATAGAAAATATAAGAAAGTCAACAGAAGTCACAGAGCTGAAGAATACAAGAACTGCATTGAAAAATACACTAGAGGGGTTCAACAACAGACTAGATGAAACAGAATAAAAGATCAGTGACCTTGAAGACAGGGCAGTGGAAGACACTCAATTAGAGCAGCAAAAAGAAAAAAGAATGGAGAAAAGTGAAGATATCTTAAGGGACTTATGAGACAACATCATGCAAACTAACATTCACATTATATGGATCCCAGAAGGAGAAAAGAGAGAGAAAGGGGAAGAAAACTTATTTGAAGAATAATGGCTGAAAACTTCCCTAACCTGGGCAAGGAAACAGACATACAGATCCAGGAAGCCCAGAGAGTTCCAAATAAGGTGAACTCAAAGAGACCCATACCAAGACACATTATAGTTAAAATGTCAAAAGTTAAAGACAAAGGTAGAATTTTAAAAGTAACAAGAAAAAACAACTTGTTACATACAAGGGGACCCCCATAAGACTATCAACAGATTTTTCAGCAGAAACTTTGCAGAGCAGAAGGGAGTGTCAAGATATATTCAAAATACTGTAAGAAAAAACTTCCAAACAAGAATCCTCTATATGGCAAAGTTATCATTCAGAATTGATGCAGAGAGAGAGAGTTTTCCAGACAAGCAAAAGCTAAAGGAGTTTATCACCACTAAACCAGCCTTACAGGAAACGTTAAAGAGATTTCTTTAACCTGAGAAGAAAGGGTACTAATTAGTAACAGGGGAGCATATGAAAGTATAAATCTCACTCGTAAAGATAAATATATAGTGAAGTTAGTGGATTAATCACTTATAAAGCTAACATGAAGGTTAAAAGACAAAGACAGTAAAAATAATTGTAACTATAATAATTTGTTAAGGGATACACGAGACAAAAAGGTGTAAAATGTGACTTCAAATACATAAAACCTGTTGGGGGCAGTAAAAATATAGAGCCTTAGAATGCATTCAAAGTTAAGTTGTTATTAACTTAAAATAGACTGTTACGAATATAAGTTGTTATATGTAAGCCTCATGTTAACCACAAAGCAAAACCTATAGTAGATACCCAAAAGATAGTGAGAAAGGAATATAAGCATACCACTAAAGACAGTCATCAAACCACAAAGGAAAAGAGCAGGAGAAAAAGAAAGAAACAGAGAGGAACCACAAAAAAATCCAGAAAACAATTTGAAAAATGGCAATAAGTACATACTTATCACTAATTACTTTAAATGTAAAAGGACTAAATTCTCCAATCAAAAGGCATAGAGTGGATGAATGGATAAAAACAAAAGACCCATCTATATGCTGTCTACAAGAGACTCACTTTACATTAAGGACAAACACACTGAAAGTGAAGAGGTGGAAAAAGATATACCATACAAATGTAAATCAAAAGAAAGCTGGGGTAGCTATACTTATATCAGAGAAAATAGACTTTAAAACAAAGACTGTAACAAGAGACAGAGAAGGACGTTATGTCATGATAAAGGGGTAATACAACAAGAGGATATAACATTTATAAATATATATGCACTCAACATAGGAGCACCTAAATATACAAAGCAAATATTAACAGACTTAAAGGGAGAAATAGCAATATAATAATAGTAGGGGACTTTAGTACCCCATTTACATCAGAGGATAAATCATCCAGACAGAAAATCAATAAGGAAATACTGGCCATAAACAACACATTAGACCAGATGGACTGAACAGATATATACAGAACATTCCTTCCAAAAGCAACAGAATACACGTTCTACTCAAGTGCTCAGGGAACATTCTCAAAGAGAGATCATGTGTTAGAACACAAAATAATCTTAATGAAATTAAAAAGATTGAAATCATATCAAGCATTTTTTCCAACCAGGGTGGTATGAAACTGGAAATCAGTTACAAGAATAAAACTGGAAAATCCACAGATATAAGGAGATTAAACAACATGCTACTGAACAATGTGTCACTGAAGAAATAATTGAGAAATTGAAAAATACCTTGAGACATATGAAAATGGAAATAAAGTATATGAGAACTTATGAAATGCGGGAAAGCAGTTCTAAGAGGGAAGTTCATAGCGATAAATAACTACCTTAAGAAAGAACAAAAGTCTCAAACAACCTAACACTACACCTCAAAGAACTAGAAAAAAAGCAAAAGACACCCAAAATTAGTAGAAGGAAGGAAATAACAAAAATCAGAGCAGAAATAAATGAAATACAGACCAATAAAAACAAAACAAAACAAAAAGAAAAGATCAATGAAACCAAGAGCTGATTCTTTGAAAAGATAAACAAAATTAAATAAACACTTAGCTATGCTCATCATGAAAAAAAGAGAACTCAAGAGGCCGGCCCAGTGGCACAAGCAGTTGAGTGAGTGTTTTCTGCCGTGGTGGCCCAGGGTTCGCCGGTTCAGATCCCGGGCACGCACCAACGCACTGCTTGGCAAGCCATGCTGTGGCGGCATCCCATATAAAGTAGAGGAAGATGAGCATGGATGTTAGCACAGGGCCAGTCTTCCTCAGTGAAAAAAGAGGAGGATGGGCAGATGTTAGCTCAGGGCCGATCTTCCTCACACACACACACAAAAAATAGGACTCAAAATCAGAAATGAAAGAGGAGATATTATAACTGATACCACAGAAGTAAAAAGTATCACAAGAGACTACTACAAACAATTATATGCCAACAAATTGGACAACCTAGAAGAAATGGATAAATTCCAGGAAACATAAAACATTCAAAAATTGAATCATTGAGAAATAGAATATCTGAACACACTGATTATTAGTAAGGAGATTGAATCAGCAATAAAAAATCTCCAGCAAACAAATATGCAGGACCATATGGCTTCATTGGTGAATTCTACCAAACCTTCAAAAAAGAATACCAGTCCTTCTCAAATTCTTCCAAAAAATAAGAGGAGACAACACTTCCAAATTCATTTTACAAAGCCAGAATTACCCTGATACCAAAACTAGACAAAGATGTCACAAAAAAGGAAAATTAAAGGCCAATATCTCTAATGAACACAGATGCAAAAATTTTCAACAAAATATTAGTAAATTGAATTCAACAGTATATTAAAAGAATCATACACAATGATGAAGTGGGATTTATTCCAAGGATGCAAGGATGGTTCAACATTTGCAAATCAATGAATGTGGTACACCACATTAGCAAAATGAAGAATAAAAATCATATGATCATCTCAACAGATGCAGAAAAAGCATTTGACAAAATTCAACATCCACTTACAATAAAAACACTTAACAAAGTGAATATAGAGGGAACATACCTCAACATAATAATGGCCATATATGACAAGCCCACAGCTAATATCATACTCAACAGTGAAAAGCTGATAGCTTTTCCTCTAAGATCGGGAACAAGACAAGGATGCCCACTCTCATCACTTTTATTCAACATAGTATTGAAAGTCCTAACCACAGCAATTAGACAAGAAAAAGAAATAAAAGGCATCCAAATTGCAAAGGAGGAAGTAAAACTATTGCTATTTGCAGATCACATAATATTATATATAGGAAACCATAAAGACACCACCAAAAAACTTTTAGAACCAATAAGTGAATTCAGTAAAGGTGCAGATAAAAAAATCAATGTTCAAAAATATGTTGTATTTCTATGCACTATTAACAAACCATCAGAGAAATTGAGAAAAAATTCTATGTATAATTTCATCACAAAGAATAAAATACCTAGGGAAAAATTTATCCAAGGAGGTGAAAGACCTGTATGCTGAACACTATAGGACATTGATGAAAGAAATTGAAGAAGACAAGATAAATGGAAAGATATTCCATGTTCATGGATTGGAAGAATTAATATTGTTAAAATGTCCATACAACCTAAAGCAATCTACAGATTTAATGCAATCCCCATCAAAATTTCAGTGGCATTTTTCACAGAAATAGAACAAACAGTCCTAAAATTTGTCTGGAAACACAAAAGATCTCAAATAGCCAAAGCAATCTTGAGACAAGCTGGAGGCATTATGCTCCCTGATTTAAAACTATATTGCAGGGGCTGGCCCAGTGGCACAGTGGTTAAGTTCACATGCTCCACTTCCACTGCCCAAGGTTCCTGGGCGGGTTCAGTTCCTGGGCGCGGACCCAAACACCTCTCATCAAATCATGCTGTGCTGGTGTCCCACATACAAAGTGGAGGAAGACTGGCGTGGATGTGAGCCCAGGGACAATCTTCCTCAAGCAAAAAGAGGAAGATTGGCAATGGATGTTAGCTCAGGGCCAATCTTCCTCTCTCTCTCTCTCTCTCTCTCTCTCTCTCTCTCTCTCTCTCTCACACACACACACACACACACACACACACACACTATATTACAAAGCTATAGTAATCAAAACAGTGTGGTATTGGCATAAAAACAGACACACAGATCAGTGGAACAGAATAGAGGGCCCAGAAATAAACCCATGTTTATATGGTCAATTAGTTTATGCCAAAGGAGCTAAGAATATACAATGAGGAAGGGACAGTCTCTTCAATAAATGATGTTGGGAAAACTGGGCAGCCTCATGCAAAAGAATGAAAGTGGACCATTATCTTACATCACATACCAAAATTAACTCAAAAAAGATTATAGACTTGAATGTAAGACCTGAAACCAGAAAACTTCTAGAAGAAGCATAGGCAGTTTGCTTTTTGACATTGGTCTTAGGAGTATCTTTTTGAACACCACGACTCACCAGGCAAGGGAAAAAAAAGAAAAACTAAACAAATAGGACTACATCAAACTAAAAACTTCTGCACAGCAAAGGAAACCATCAACAAAATGAAAAGACAACCTAACAATTGGGAGAAGATATTTGCAAATCATATAACTGATAAGGAGTTAATATCCAAAAGATAGACAGAACACTTACAACTCAACAACAAAAATATAAACAACCCAATTAAAAAATGGGCAGAGGACATGAGCAGACATCTTTCCAAAGAAGATATAATGATGGCTAACAGGCACATGAAAAAAATGTTCAACATCACTAATTAATAAGGAAAAACACAAATCAAAACTACAATGAGATATCACCTCACGTCTGTCAGAATGGCTATAATTAACAAGACAAGAAATAACCAGTGCTGGAGAGGATGTGGAGAAAAAGGAACCCTCAAACACTGCTGGTAGGAATGCAAACTGTTGCAGCCACAATGAAAAACAGTATGGGGAGTCCTCAAAAAAAATTAAGAACAGAACGACCATGTGATCCAGCTAGTCCACTCTTGAATATTTATCCAAAAACATGCGAGTTCCCTTCTCTCCACATCCTCTCCAACACATGTTGTTTCCTGTCTTGTTTTTTTTTTTTTTTTTTTAATTTTTTGTTTATTGCAGTAACATTGGTTTATAACATTGTAAAAATTTCAGGTGTACATCATTGTACTTCTATTTCTGCATGGACTACATCATGTTCACCACCAAAATACTAATTACAACCCATCACCACACACATGTACCGAATTATCCCTTTCACCCTCCTCCCTCCCCCCTTCCCCTCTGGTAACCACCAATCCAATCTCTGTCCCTATGTGTTTGTTTATTGTTGTTATTATCTACTACTTAATGAAGGAAATCATACGGTATTTGACCTTCTCCCTCTGACTTATTTCACTTTGCATTATACCCTCAATGTCCATCCATGTTGTCACAAATGGCTGGATTTCGTCGTTTCTTATGGCTGAGTAGTATTCCATTGTGTATATATACCACATCTTCTTTATCCATTCGTCCCTTGATGGGCACTTAGGTTGCTTCCAAGTCTTGGCTATCGTGAATAGGGCTGCAATGAACACAGGGGTGCATGTACCTTTGCAAATTGGTGTTTTCAAGTTCTTTAGATAAATACCCAACAGTGGAATAGCTGGATCATATGGTAGTTCTATCGTTGATTTTTTGAGGAATCTCCATACTGTTTTCCATAGTGGCTGCACCAGTTTGCACTCCCACCAGCAGTGTATGAGAGTTCCCTTCTCTCCACATCCTCTCCAACACATGTTGTTTCCTGTCTTGTTAATTATAGCCATTCTGACGGGCGTGAGGTGATATCTCATTGTAGTTTTGATTTGCATTTCCCTGATAGTTAGTGATTTTGACCATCTTTTCATGTGTCTGTTGGCCATCTGTATATCTTCTTTGGAGAAATGTCTGTTCAGGTCTTTTGCCCATTTTTTAATTGGGTTGTTAGTTTTTTTGTTGTTGAGATGCATGAGTTCTTTATATATTTTGGAGATTAAGCCCTTATCAGATGTATGGTTTGCAAATATCTTCTCCCAATTGTTAGGTTGTCTTTTCGTTTTGTTGATGGTTTCCTTTGCTGTGCAGAAGCTTTTTAGTTTGATGTAGTCCCATTTGTTTATTTTTTCTATTGTTTCTCTTGCCCGGTCAGATGTGGTGTTTGAAAAGATGTTGCTAAGACTGATGTCAAAGAGCGTACTGCCTATGTTTTCTTCTAGAAGTTTCACAGTTTCAGGTCTTACATTCAAGTCTTTAATCCATTTGGAGTTAATTTTTGTGTATGGTGTAAGGTAAGGGTCTACTTTCATTTTTTTGCATATGGCTATCCAGTTTTCCCAACACCATTTGTTGAAGAGACTTTCTTTTCCCCATTGTATGTTCTTGGCTCCTTTGTCAAAGATTAGCTGTCCATAGATGTGTGGGTTTATTTCTGGGCTTTCGATTCTATTCCATTGATCTGTGGGTCTGTTTTTGTGCCAGTACCATGCTGTTTTGGTTACTATAGCTTTGTAGTATATTTTGAAATCAGGGAGTGTGATACCTCCAGCTTTGTTCTTTTTTTCTCAGGATTCCTTTAGCTATTCGGGGTCTTTTGTTGTTCCATATAAATTTTAGGATTCTTTGTTCTATTTCTGTGAAAAATGTTGTTGGAACTTTGATAGGGATTGCATTGAATCTATAGATGGCTTTAGGAAGTATGGACATCTTAACTATGTTAATTCTTCCAATCCAAGAGCACAGAATATCTTTCCATTTCTTTGTGTCTTCTTCAATTTCTTTCAGCAATGTTTTATAGTTTTCGGTGTACAGATCTTTCACATCTTTGGTTAAGTTTGTTCCTAGGTATTTTATTCTTTTTGTTGCAATAGTAAATGGGATGGTATTCTTAATTTCTCTTTCTGCTACTTCGTTGTTGGTGTACAGAAATGCAACTGATTTTTGTATGTTGATTTTGTATCCTGCAACTTTACCATACTCGTTTATTACTTCTAAAAGTTTTCTGGTGGATTCTTTAGGGTTTTCTATATATAAAATCATGTCATCTGCAAATAGTGACAGTTTCACTTCTTCCTTTCCAATTTGGATCCCTTTTATTTCTTTCTCTTGCCTGATTGCTCTGGCTAGGACTTCCAATACTATGTTAAATAGGAGTGGTGACAGTGGGCATCCTTGTCTGGTTCCTGTTCTTAGAGGGATAGCTTTCAGTTTTTCACCATTGAGGATGATATTAGCTATGGGTTTCTCATATATGGTCTTTATTATGTTGAGGTACTTTCCTTCTATACCCATTTTATTCAGAGTTTTTATCATAAATGGATGCTGTATCTTGTCAAATGCTTTCTCTGCATCTATTGAGATGATCATGTGATTTTTATTCTTCATTTTATTAATGTGGTGTATTACGTTGATTGATTTGCGAATGTTAAACCATCCCTGCATACCTGGAATAAATCCCACTTGATCATGGTGTATAATCTTTTTAACGTATTGTTGTATGCGATTTGCTAGTATTTTGTTGAGGATTTTTGCATCGATGTTCATCAGTGATATTGGCCTGTAATTTTCTTTTTTTGTGTTGTCCTTGTCTGGTTTTGGTATCAGGGTAATGTCAGCTTTGTAGAATGAGTTAGGAGCTTCCCCTCCTCAATTTTTGGAAGAGTTTGAGAAGGATAGGTATTAAGTCTTCTTTGAATGTTTGGTAGAATTCACCAGGGAAGCCGTCTGGTCCTGGACTTTTATTTTTGGGGAGGTTTTTGATTACTGTTTCGATCTCCTTACTGGTGATTGGTCTATTCAAATTCTCTACTTCTTCTTGATCCAGTTTTGGAAGGTTGTATGATTCCAAGAATTTATCCATTTCTTCCAGATTGTCAAATTGGTTGGCATATAGTTTTTCATAGTATTCTCTTATAATCTTTTGTATTTCTGAGGTGTCTGTTGTAACCTCTCCTCTTTCATTTCTGATTTTACTTATTTGTGCCTTCTCTCTTTTTTTCTTGGTGAGTCTAGCTAAAGATTTGTCAATTTTGTTGATCTTTTCAAAGAACCAGCTCTTGGTTTTATTAATTTTTTCTATTGTTTTTTTGGTCTCTATTTCATTTATTTCTGCTCTGATTTTTATTATTTCCCTTCTTCTACTGATTTTGGGCTTTGTTTGTTCTTCTTTTTCCAGTTCCTTTAGGTGCATTTTTAGATTGTTTATTTGAGATTTTTCTTGTTTGTTGAGATAGGCCTGTATTGCTATAAACTTCCCTCTTAGAACCGCTTTTGCTGTATCCCATAAATTCTGGTATGTCGTATTTTCATTTTCATTTGTCTCCAGGTATTTTTTGATTTCTTCTTTGATTTCTTCGTTAACCCAATCATTGTTCAGTAGCATTTTGTTTAATGTCCATGTATTTGTGGCTTTTCTGATTTTCTTCCTATAGTTGATTTCTAGTTTCATACCGTTGTGGTCAGAAAAGATGCTTGGTATTATTTCAATCTTCTTAAATTTATGGAGACTTGTTTTGTGGCCTAATATGTGATCAATCCTGGAGAATGTTCCATGTGCATTTGAAAAGAACGTGTATTCTTCGGTTTTTGGATGGAATGCTCTGTATATATCTACTAGGTCCATCTGTTCTAGTGTGTCGTTTAAGGCCTTTGTTTTCTTATTGATCTTCTGTTTGGATGATCTATCCGTTGGTGTAAGTGGAGTGTTAAAGTCCCCTACTATTATTGTGTTACTGTCTATTTCTGTTTTTATGTCTGTTAATAATTGCTTTATATATTTAGGTGCACCTACATTGGGTGCGTAGATATTTACAAGTGTTATATCCTCTTGTTGGATTGTTCCCTTGATCATTATGTAATGCCCTTTCTTTGTCTCTTTTACAGTTTTTGTTTTAAAGTCTATTTTGTCTGATATGAGTACTGCTACTCCCAGCTTTCTTTTCATTGCCATTTATGTGGAGTATCTTTTCCCCAATTCTTCACTTTCAGTTTGTGAGTGTCTTTAGGTCTGAAGTGTGTCTCTTGTATGCAGCATATATATGGGTCTTGTTTTTTTATCCAGTCAGCCACCCTATGCCTTTTAATTGGAGCATTTAGTCCATTGACGTTTAAAGTAGCTTTTGATAAGTATGTACTTACTGCCATTTTTTAACTTTTTTTTTTTTTTTCCCCTCAGTGTTTTAGTAGTCCTTCTCTGTTCCTTACTTCTTCTATACAGAATTGATGGTCACTTTAGTTTGACCTCTGTCTGAAAGCTGTACTCTTTAACTACCCTCCTCCCTCCTTTTATATTTTTGATATCATATCCAACTTCTTTTTTGTGCATTTGTATCCATTACGTTCTAATCGTGGAAATGGATAATTTTTCCTATTTGTGGTCTTCTCTTTTCCCCTTAAATCAGTCCCTTTAACATTTCTTGTAACACTGGTTTCTTGGTGACAAACTCCTTTAATTTTTGCTTATCTGGGAAAATTTTGATCTCTCCTTCCATTTTGAATGATAACCTTGCTGGGTAGAGTATTCTTGGCTGTAAGTTTTTTCCTTTTAGCACTTTAAATATATCGTGCCATTCTCTTCTAGCCTGTAAGGTTTCTGCTGAGAAGTCAGCTGATAGCCTTATGGGGTTTCCTTTGTATGTAACTTGACATTCTCTTGCGGCTTTTAGGATTCTCTCTTTATCTTTAATTCTGGACATTTTGATTATGATGTGTCTTGGTGTGGGCCTCTTTGGGTTTATCTTGTTTGGGGCTCTCTGTGCCTCCTGTACCTGGATGTCTCTTTCCTTCCTTAGGTTAGGGAAGTTTTCATCTATTATTTCTTGAAATAGATTCTCTGCCCCCTTGTCTCGCTTCTCTCTTCTCCTTCCGGGACACCTATAACACGGATGTTAGTGCGCTAGATGTTGTCCCAGAGGTCCCTTAGACTGTCCTCACTCTTTTTAATTCTTTTCTCTTTTACCTGTTCACCTTGGGTAATTTCTTCTAGTCTTTCTTCCAGCTCACAGATCCGTTCTTCTGTATCCTCTACTCTGCTTTTGAGTCCCTCTAATGAATTTTTCATTTCCAGTATTGTATTCTTCATTTCTGATTGGTTCTTTTTTATATCTTCCATTTCTTTGTTGACATTCTCACTGAGTTCATCTATTCTTCTCCCCAGATCAGTGAGCATCCTTAACACTCTTAGTTTGAACTCTCTGTAGGGTAGGTTGCTCATTTCTGTTTCACTTAGTTCCTTTTCTGGGGTTTTGTCCTGTTCCCTTACTTGGAATGTATTCCTTTGCCTCCTCATTTTGCCTCTTTCCCTGTGCTTGTGTCTATGTATTAGGTAGGTCAGCTACGTCTCCTGCTCTTGGATAGGTGACCTTATGTAAGTGATGGTTTAGGAGGCTTCCAGTGTGCTTCCCTCAGATCTCAATGTTCCAGGGGTGGCCCCTATGTGGGCTACGTGTGTCCTTCTATTGTGGCCTGTTAGCTCTCCCTATAGGCGCCCAGGGAGGCTGAGTTATGCTCCTGGCCAGCTGTTGTAATGCTCAGCTGCTTGTAGTTGTTGTGGGCCCTTCAGTCTCTTTATCAGGTGTGGGGAGCCCCAGCACAGTTGGCTGCAAGTTCTAATACCACATCTGTGTTGCAGTATTTCTTTTAAGTGAGTAGGCCCCCAGTGTGGCAGGTTGTTAGGCTCAGGGCCTTACAATTGCTGTAAACCTCTAGCCTATTAGGTCTCTTGTCAGCTCTCTGAGGATTGCAGCTGGGTGGGGCTGCCCTTAGGCACAGGAGCACCCAATTGTTTCAGGCTTTGGAAGGTGGGGCAAACCTCCTATGTGAGTATTTGAGAAGCACAAGTCTCCTGCAGCTGACAAGCCCTGTTGCCCACAGGTCCACACACACAGTCAACACAGTCCTGCCCCGTGTGGGTGCCCCGACCTCCCCAAGCGGACCCAGTCTCTCCACGGCGGGAGCCCCACACACTCCGCCACCACCCCACACTCTCCACCCGCTCCTTGTGCACACCCTGCCCAGCTCAAGTCAGCTCAGTTTCCAGGCTGCAGAGAATCCAGTCACCAATCTATGCAGGCCCACTAGTTGCCTGAGGGCTTGTTGTTGGGTGGGGCCAGTCTCTAGGGTGGGCTGCCTGCCCTGGCTGAGCTGGATTAAATGGGTGCTCTAGCGGGTGGAGCAGACCCTGGGCTAGCAGGCCTCAGGGAGAACTCCAATGGCGTTTGTGTCAGCACGCTCACACCAGGCCACAACAATGGCCGCCGCCAATGTCCCAGTCCCTGGAGAGGTCTCACCCCTCACCGAGATGCACTCAGGGCCTATTAGGTGAGTCTCTTGTCACCGAAGCACTGTGCACCTTTCTTTCTGGTGATTTTAGGATGCTTTCTGGAACGGGTGTGTTTGTGCGCGGGCCCTTTAAGAGCCAGTTTTAGTTTCTTCGTGAACCGGGTTTTCTGGGGTACTCCCAATGCTTTAGTAGCAGGCACAGTCAGATATTATGCCGCTGGTCTCGACATTGTGCTGGGTCCACAAAATGCCCACAGCGGGCGCTCCTCGGCTCAGGGCCCGCGCCTCCAGAGGCTGCACCTGTGAGCTGCTCGGCGCCGTGATCGCTGGCGGCCAGAAGGCGGCGTTTTTCTCTCCAGAAGGGGAGCCCCTGCCTCCTCCACCTCAGTTAGGGATTGTCCGTTGTTGCAGGAGTTCCTCTTATCCAGTTTTCAGTTCTGTCTCAGGGGTAATTTTCCACGAGTAGTTGTAAATTGGCTGTGTCCACGGAGGAGGTGAGTTCCAGTGTCTGCCCTGCGCCGCCATCTTGACTTTCCCAGATTCATTTTAATAAAGGCAGAATGATTTAGCTTAGCACACCATGATTTGATTTTTCCTAAATAAATGATAATAGCTTATCTGTATATCTAAAGATCTGGGATGACTTTATTTATTTAGAATAAATTCTTAGAAATTGAATTGCTGAATCAAGACTCATTTTCTATGTATTGCCAAATTGATTAACTGTTTTGGCAATATACTTTTGTTGACAACCAATATGGCAGGCTGAACCTTATTTTCACACCATGTCACCAATCTACCATAAGTTACTATTCCTACTTCAAATGACCAGCTCACACAAACTCACATGCATGATGTTGACCACTTACAAAAATCACACAATAAAAAGCTGTAAAGTATATCATGTTTCACACTAATTGGCACGGAATGTGTTAATCATTTTTGTCATTTTTACCACAATGCTTTCAATATATTCCTTGCAATGTAACATTCATATGCCAACCCATATGAACTATATTAACAGAGAGAAAATCAAACGGAGGGATGGAGGGGAAGAAGGAAAAGAAGAAAATTCATTAGATGTCTGCCACCAACATCCTACAAATTTTAGCACCTTGACAAAAAGCATTAACTTTTTTAAACCTTTACCATGAATCAGGTCTATTTCCTCTCTGCTGGTACTCAGACAGTGCACGTGGCCTGGTGGTGAGGACTCAGAGCCCAGGTGGAAAAGGCAAGGCATTGGGTCTTGTACCACACCTTAAAGCTTTGTGAAAAATTTGAGCAGATCAATTACATTTCTCATCTGGAACGTGTGAAAAAGCTCAGAGGTCCACTTCACATGATGCTATAATTCTCTGTGAAGATTACTATTAAATTAAGGATGTATGAGTAAGACCAACTGTCATATCTGCTTAGGTTTGGTTATCTTGCAGAAAATGATTAATTGTTTACATGTTTAATTAGCTTTTCTTCAGTTATTTGAAAATCTACTACTCAGGACGCTGGAATATGATTACACTCCTAATGTTTGGCTGTGAGCAGAGAAGTCCAGGTCACGACCTGTCCACCTTCATATGCCCAGAGGGTC